>NW_023495225.1:0-7684 GCF_904425465.1 Colossoma macropomum | reverse complement strand
GTTGCTGTACTGTAGGGGGGCTGCCATAATGTGTTGGGGTCTCGGTTGCTGTACTGTAGGGGGGCTGCCATAACGCGTTGGGGTCTCGGTTGCTGTACTGGCGCCGGAGCTCCACTCACTCCTGTCTCTCTGTGGATCATGTTGATCATCATTCTCACTGTCTGTGAAACTTCATGCCCTCTCTGAATGGGGGAGATGTAGCCCCGATAGCCGTGTAGACGACCCTGCCTGCGATTCTCCTTCAACAACACAAGCCTTTTAATGCCAGCACGTTAGCAGTGTGTGGCTGTATATAAATACACAATAAAATACAAAATCCATGGTACACAGACAACCATGACACGCACACTGGTACACACAAAGAGTGGTGCGCATGTGAAAAGAATATGAAAAGAATTTTAAAAGTACTACACAACTTAATTAAAAAAACTTTGTATTTGATGGTTTTTGGGAACACTGGGTACACAGGATTAAAATAAAAAACAGGTCAGTCAAATAAAAACAACCGCTAGTTTGAATTGAATTTAGACAACAACAGAAACCACGTTGAGCTGAACAACGTTTAGAGAAAAGACAGTAAAATCACAGTAAATGTACGAAGATGAAGTTGACTTTTTCACCAGCAGCTTCTTATTCGAATTTTTCGTTCCACCTTAAATGGGGCAGCAGTCACGTTCCACCGTCTCACTGCTGCACCATTTATGTGGAACAACAAATTCGAATATGAAGTTGGTGAATAAGAAATCGAAATCGTTTGCCGAGTGCTGAGCTGGGCGCACTGATGCTGATGACACTTCGCTTGTGTCCAGCTAATGGAGGCGAACTCGATCTCTTGTCTTCTGAAATAAAATAAACCGAGCACAGGCGTAGTGATAGACATCTGACGTCCCTGCAGTTTATTCAATTTATGGCAAAAACGAATCCATTCACATGAAAAATAATCACCTGTGTAGAGTCCCATCTGCAGTCAGACTCTCCATGTTTCCTCCATTTTGGTTTTCCAGTCTTTCTGAGTCATAAGGCTAAAGTCCGAGTCGGAGTCCAACTCACTGGTCACTTCTCCTCCTTATTTGTACCTTATTATAACCTAATATGAAAGAAGTGGATTAGAAACATAATGTAAAAAATCTAGAGTAAAGATGGAAAGTATGAAATAAAAAAAACAAATTTTATATATATATATATATATATATATTATATATATATATATAGTTTTAGCTTTTCCAGGTGAAAAGTACGTATATGTACCTTTTCATAAGCTAAAATGTTTTAAAACAGAAAAATTAAATTAAGAGCCTGGAGATGAGATGTTTGAAGAGGGACACCTAGCGGAGAAAACTGTGCCTCTGATACGGGCCACAGGTGGGTATAAAATGTGTCTTCATTGTGAGGAATGCATGCCCACTCTGTCAACTTTTAAAAGAATCAGAAAAATCGTGCAAACCCCCAGAACAGGAGCGCCCAATCCTGGTCCTGGAGATCTACCACCCTGCAGAGTTTAGCCCTGACCCTGATCTAACACACCTGATCCAGGTAATGAAGGCCTTCAGGAGCATCTGAGTAATAGAGCCAGGAGTGTTAGAGCTACATTTTTAAGGTGGCAGATCTGCAGGAGCAGGATTGGACCCTCCTGCCCTCAAATATATTAAGTGACTAGCCGTCTAGTTTCTGGGCCCCTAGAACATTTCACGGTCCAAGAGTTTATAGCTTTTTATTAGCCAGTTCATTAGCTGTTCACCCCATACTCATACGTGCAGCACATGCATCCTGTTGCCTCACTCACCTGCTGCAGGTGTCTTCCCTTGGCGGATGTAGTCAGGGAGCCTCAGTTCACAGATCATCTGCCTCAGTGTAGCGATCTCTTTCCTCAGGGCCGTCTTCTCAGACCGTTCCTCCTTGATTGTTTTCTTCAGCTGAGCGTTCTCCTGAAGTATGTAGCGAGAGCTCGGCCTGTGTTCTTGAGGGTCTTCATGTACTGGATTAGTAGCCATAGTTATCCAGCTGTCTACAGCTGACGATACCCTCCCGGACATCAGACTAAAAAATTAAAGCATTAGATAATACGATTTCACAAAACATTTAACACACATCTCATCTTTAAAAACATAGAAAGGCAGGTATTCATAACTTTGTCACACACACACACACACACACACACACTACAGAGAACAAACTTAACTATACCATTAAACACAAAGGTCAAATGTACTATAACATTCATACAGCCCAGATTTCCGTTTTAGATTTTTCCCAGTATATTAATTCCAATAAATAAACAGTAACTGTATGTTAAAATGTACAGAACTATGTTCTCTGTAGAGGATGTCTGAAGTTATTTATGATCAGAGAACGACCAATGAACATATACTTTAACCGGGGTGCTCAACATTTGCATACAACTGCACATATATATTTTAACTGTTTATGGTTCTATAGAGAACCATGTTTTTCACTAAAGAACCCTTGAACAACCATCTTTGTTAAGAGTGTAGTTATCGACAGCTCTTCATGTTCTTTGTTTGTAGATTTTCTCTTCAGTATGTGAAACAGTGACTCCAGTATTTGCCGTATATTGTTTACTGTATTTTAATATCAGTGAAGAGGACGAGGCTGAAGTTGCTTCCTGTTTGCAACTTAATTTAAATTAGTAATAAATTTATTACTAAACACAGGAAGAGGGAGAGAGAGAGGCTGAAGGAGACTGACAGAACTGAAGGAGCAGATCTGATGGAGGTTAGTGATCATGAAGAAAGTGAGGGGGAGCTGAATAAACTTTCAGTTAAAATTAATACTGAATTTAATTTAACTGAGAAAATATAATATTTGTCACCATGACCATGAAATTCTGTCACCGAGGTTATCAAACATGCCTACAGAGCAAAATCAGACCAAGCTGATCTATAATCTGTGTCTTTGAATGATATATTCAGGACACTGCAGCTGATCTAAGGGAGAGGAGTTAATATATAATGTATAATGAATAATAATGTATATACAATTACCTACACAAAAATTCAGGGACTTTTAATATTTTCCTTTATTTTTAGATTTTGAAAATCCGGTCTCAACCTTGACTCGAACTCAGATCTACAACACTAGTTGGAGATACTGTAAATATCTGGAACCACAGCTCTGATAATATAAATAAATACACTATGATTTTTCATAATATAATAATTTAAATGAAATGAAGAGCAGTGAGATGATCACCTGGGTATTTCCTGAATCAGATGAGTCTTCAGATCAGGGAGGAATGATCTGAGTGTCTGTGCAGCGCAGAGTTGGAGGGGTCGTTCAACCACTGAGGGGCGCTAAAGGACACTAAAGCAGCCAGACCTGGCCTTACATGATTAGATTTTAAGGAAGGAAGTTTCAAGAGCTCAGAATTTACAGTTTTACAGTTTACCTCCTTTGAAATCTTATATCATGACTGATTTTATGGAACATTTCAGACAGAGTCAGACGCTCACAGATAAAACAAAGTTCTGAGACTTTAATGTCAAAAATGAACCAGAACGGTGGTCATAAAACAGGCAGAGAAAAGCATAAACCTATCAAAAGGAACATCAGAAGAGAAATAAAAGAAGAATTAGGGCTGAAAGATTAATCATTTTATGTTTAAATCACAATTTGAAAGAGAGCAATTTTCAAATCGTAAGAGAAGCGGTTTTTATTATAGAACACATTATCAGCAATGTACGGTGGTGCAGTGGGTAGCGCAGCGAGAATGGCCTGGGTTTGATTCCCGGCCTGGTGACCAGGGTCATTTCTGTGTGGATTCTGCCTGTTCTCCCCGTGTCTGCGTGGGTTTCCGGTACTTATCCGGTACTCCGGTTTCCTCCCACAGTCCAAAAACATGCAGTCAGGCTGATTGGACATGCTAAATTGCCCCTAGGTGTGAGTGAGTGTGTGAATGTCTGTCTGTCTGCCCTGCGATGGACTGGCGACCTGTCCAGAGTGTATCCTGCCTTCTGCCCAATGACAGCTGGGATAGGCCCCCGATGAGGGAGTCCTCAATGAATGGGAGTGAATGGAGCTCAACGCCTAAAAACAAAAAGCTAAAGTAGTTTCAAATCACTGAACCAGAACTTTAATTTAATTTTAGAAAGTAGAAGGATGGATTTCACTAAAAAAGCAAAGAAAACTCACCTGTATGTTTCCTTTTTATACAGAAAACAGGTTTTGGGCAGCAGGACGCCAACATTACTGCTACTGAGTGCTGATTGGTTGGTGAGCTGAGCAGCTCATTGACTGGTCGCGCTCACAGACGTCATAAACCTACATGAGGCGCCATTTTAAACTCCTTTAAAAGCTCTTAAAAATATAACAGCAGTGTTAAAATGTTTTATGCTGCTCTGTGTTCAGGAAATGACAATTATTTTACAATAAAAATGTTTCAGCATTTATAAACTATGATTTTTGCTGAAATGCTCCATATTAACCCATTCATTTTGGACTCGCTCGGGAGCGCCCTCTAGTGTTCGAGAAACCCAGAAGACATTGCAGAGTGGGAATTCTCTGGCCTCCATTTCTGCCCAAACACGTGACTGCTTCGGTTCGTGTACTGGAAGACTGGAAACAGACTCAGCCTAAGTTATTCCTGAATAAAAAATAAAACCTTCCCTTCATTCCTTTTTGTCCCAAGCCCTGCTGGTCTAACGTCAATATAAAGTCACAGAGGCGCTTTCAGTGGTTCTCCAGCTCACATTCCTGAGCTGCACCAGCGACCTGTGGCTGTTACTATAGTGGAAAATCACACAACAGAAATCAATGATATCACCTCGACAAGAACATCGACTCATACAGGCGTTTATTGTCATGCACTGACACTAAACCAGTTCTGATAGATTTGTATTTGTGCAGATCGAACATTGTTATCCGAAGCAGCTGAACCAATGAACTTGCACTTGCTACAATGCATGAACACCACCAGATGTCGCTGTTTCAGTACTCTGAGGCTGCGAGGCATTTCCCGGCACTAAAGCCTCAAACCTCACGAGGCTTCGTTCTTCAATCCCTATCAAAAACTCAAAGAACACAGAAAGGGTCAAAAAACACAAACAGACAACAGGGCACTTCAGTCACGTGCTGTCAGCTGAGGGGATCGAACTGGCAACCTTCTGGTCACAGGGCTGGTTCCCTAACCTCCAGCCCACGACTGCCCTCTCCATTTGTAGAGTGTGTTGTAAAATGGTGGTAAAATAATTGTTCGGTTGTTTCATCATCCTTTGTACAGAAGTAGCGTTGAGGAGATACGCTAGCAAAGAATATTACATAATGACCTTACATGGATAGCAGTTATGAGGAATCTTAAAATGAGCTTATCTTAATGTGCTTAATGAGCTTATTGAGAAGCGCTCCACATATGGCTAATATCTAAATTTGGCTATAGCAAACTCCACTTGTGGCACACTGTAAAGATAATGAAGTTATTGCACTAATTGAGAGTAAAGGAATACTGTACAAGGAAACACAACCTTTAAATCAGGTTCTTAGACTGAGTGCAATGCAGTTTCTAAGCTTAAAACGTTTTACAGAAATTTTAACCTGTTTCAATACCACAGAATTATCTCAGGAATAGAAGAGTCTTTGTTCATTCAGTAGGTCAGAAATAAAGACATTGGTCCTCGTTCTCCAACAGGTCTTTGAAGTTACAAGAAATCAAAAGCATTAAATTATAATGACATTCAGCTCAATTAGGGATCCAACACTGGGGTAAGTCAGGGTTAGAAATGTACCTCTTTATCCAGTTTATAAAAAAAAAAACAGTTTAACGTAAGAAAATTTAGTGCGTTAGGTCCACCATCATCATAGATTCTGTTTTGTTTTTCGAAAGAAATCTAAATCTAAACAGTCTATAGCTTCACATAATTTAGGGTCCACATGAAGAGAAAGTGCTGGATACCCTAGGCAGAACTGCCATGAACTGTTAGATCTCTTTTCAGCCAGCAGGTGAATATATACTTTAATATATCCCATCTAGAATCTGGACACACCCAGTATATATATGTGTGTTGTAAAATGGTGGTAAAATAATTGTTCAGTTGTTTCATCATCCTTTGTACAGAAGTAGCGTTGAGGAGATACGCTAGCAAAGAATATTACATAATGACCTTACATGGATAGCAGTTATGAGGAATCTTAAAATGAGCTTATCTTAATGAGCTTAATGAGAAGCGCTCCACATATGGCTAATATCTATATGGTGTCAGGAACCAATGGCACTCCATTGACCAAACAAACATTTATCAAGTCAATCTGAAAAACTGGCCAATAAAATCTCGTCTCCTGGGCCAGACTCTCCAGTTGCCAATGGTAACAGACTAAATTACATTAAGTTGATTCAACTCAAAGACCCCATATAGTTGTGTATGTGACGCTTAAACCATTAAAATGTAAACAAACATTCGAACAGTTTCAGATTAATTCACTGATACAGGCACTTCATGTGTTCAACCACTCAATCAGGCAGCCGATGACTGAGCAGTTACTGTGGCTGCCTGATTGAGCTGAGGTGGACGTCTGGTTCCTATCACCACCACTGTGAACAGTTCTGACTCGGTAAGTTTATCTAGAACAGAGCGTTTCACACCAAACCACTCTGAACCCCTCTGAACCCCTCTGAACCGCTCTGATTACATCTTAAATAAATAATAATCAACTGGCAGATAAACTCTCTGATAGTGAGAATATTGTAAAATATATTGTAGCACGGCATGTGCTACCCCAGGCTCAAGGAGGACGCTGGAGGTAGGGTTCAGGGTTGTAGCGGCCATATTTTACTTTAATCACACAAAATAAACAATACAAACTCAAACAAACCAACACTGCTTTATGCTAGGCTGGCCACTTTTCAGTGGCTTCAGCCAGACTTTTCAGTCCTTCTCCAAATAAGCTTTTCAGCTCCTCAGTCTCTTGCTGCTGCTGCTGCGCCGAGAGGGAACGAGAGCTCGCTGCTCCACCTCCTCGTCACCGCCCCCAGCTGGCTGCTCAGCCGCCCGGGTCGAACGTGAGGTGTAACGGAGCGGCCTCGCTGCGTAACAGGGGGCGGGGCCCAGGCGGCGGAGCTCGGGACTCACTCCTTGCCCTGGTGCCTCTCGTTGCCGGCGCCGTCGTCGTCTTCCTCCTCCTCCCGCCGTCCCTCGCGTCACTCGGGTTACTCGGAGGAGCTCGGGCTTTGCGCTCCGCCCCCTCCCCACTCGCGGCTCTCTCCCTGCCGACCTGGTTTCTCACTCGCTTAATTTCATTCCCCTCTGGTCCATTCCCCCAGTCAGGTCTAACATCATTTCCCTCAGGTCTAAGATATGTTCGCTCATGTCTAGTACCGTTTCCTTCAGGTCTAATTCAATTTCCCTCTTGATTCCCCCTATTTTCTTTGCTTCTGGTCGAACTTCTTTTCTCTCTGGTCCAGGGCCTCAGCCAGCTTCTTTACCCAGGGGTATAATTTCTTCTTCCCCTGGTCCAGGTCCTCAGTCAGCTTCTTTACCCAGAGGTATAATTTCTTCTTCCACTGGTCCAGCTGCTCTATAATCTTGTGAAGTTTCCTCTGGTTGAAGTTTATGGGCTCTTCATGTGAGTGGTCACTCGCTGAAGATGAACTGCTGGGTGCAGGTGATGGTTCCCTGTCAGACATTACACTGAAATATTAAATTAACTGTAATTTTGTCCATTTCACACAGCAGTT
>NW_023495224.1:0-83361 GCF_904425465.1 Colossoma macropomum | reverse complement strand
CTGTAAAATTGGATCATTTTCCTCAATAAATAAATGACCAGTCTATTTCTTTTATTTTATCTCATTTGTTTCAGTTCTCCTTATCTACTATTAGGAGTTGTGTGACAATCTGATGAAGTTTATAGTATATATATATATATATAATATATATATATATATATATATATATATATATATATATATGCACATAAGCTTAAACATTAGGAATGTACAGTGCCGTGCAGAGATATTTAATCCCCTTAAAATCAATCAGATTTGTTTTCATCACAAATGACACACATGTTGTTACAGCCAGTATTTTTTTTTACAAACCAGTATGTTCTTAAAGTATTCATTATTTGTCAGCAGATCTTTAAAAAATGCTGCTTATAATAAATATTCAGCCTCTTCAGTCTAGTGCCTGGTAGAATGACCTTTTGCTGCAATTACAGCTTTTAGTTAGATGGAGTAACTTTCTACCAGCTTTGCACACTGGGAGTGATTTTGGCCAGGTTCTGTTTTAGATTGAGATCTGGACTTTGACTGGGCAATTGTAAAATATTTTTGTTGTTCAACCACTCCTGTCTTAATTTGGCAAGAATGTGTGTCAGAAATTCTTAATTAATGATTGCATCTTCACGTGACACCTTCTATGACAGACCGCTCTCAAGCCAGTGTCGTGGAACAAGTTTTTTTGTTGATGTTTTAGGTCATTTTGGACCACTTCTATTGGTATATTTATAAATATGTATTTATATACACACACAAACACATTTCAAATATTGCAGGATCTCAAGGTGGTGAATACCATTGTAGATTGTACTGTATTGTATAGTAACTTAAATATATATTCATGCAGTTTACTTAAACAGCTCACAATAAACAAAATTAATGTACAGACAATCATAAAAGGCTAAGAGACTTATGTAGAGAGTAAACTTAACACATAAAACCTTCAACAGTTTAAATGCCACAGAATAAATGTGTTTAAACCTTGACTTTATAGAAAGTAAAGAAGATGCTTGATCTCAATAGGAAGACACTTTTAAGCAGTGAATGGAAGTGCCTGATTCCTCTTTCACCCTGCTTGAGGGACCCCAAAAGTAAGCAGTAGATCCCATTAAGGTACTGTTCCTGAGCTACACACACACACACACACACACACACATTTTCTAAACCACTTAGCCTTCTGGGTCGTGGGGGTTCCTGAAATATAGAGTTATGCTATTTCTTTAAACTTGTTTGAAAAGCATTTGTTTGGTTCTCCATTAATGAAATCACACAAAGCAATTTATATTAGCACACAGATATAATTATTATATATTCAGCTCATTTTACTGAGCTAACATAACTTTTCGTTGTTTTACTTACCTTACCACATAAATAGGAGCCAGCCTCCTTTCTTCCC
Organism: Colossoma macropomum; assembly: GCF_904425465.1. Lineage (NCBI taxonomy): Eukaryota > Metazoa > Chordata > Actinopteri > Characiformes > Serrasalmidae > Colossoma > Colossoma macropomum. The sequence continues at coordinate 81,974 of NW_023495224.1, read as the reverse complement.
AAAGGTGAGTGTGAACCCCCTCCTCTCTGATTTCACTGGCTGCATGTATCTTTTTTTTTCTGCTCTCAGAACAAGTTATATAAATCCCCATGTCCCAACTCCAGATAAGCCCCAAAACCAGCTGCAGTGATTAAAATTTTGCACGAAATCTTAATCTGCAAGAAAATGGCCAAGAGAATTGGTAGATATGGTGAGTAGATATCTATTCTGTATTATAAATGAATTATGATGAAATGTTGAAATAAGTGTTTCACTATGTGCAAAATGTTTTTAACATAATTTACATGCATTGACACATGTAAAATGTTATAATGCAATTTTTCATGTAAGATAAGTGTGAGAAAAGTGCTGAAATGCTGATTTATTATGTGATGCCGTGCTGGCTAAAGTAGGAGCATGATCCATGAGTTTTCAAGCATTCTCACTAGTTCATTTAGACCTTTTATTTGACTTGAGCTGAATTATTGAACGTGAAATCGTGTCTCCAGTTATGATTTCAGTTGCCTGGACTCTTAAGCTTTAAGCAAAAAAAAAAGTGCTTAGAAGCAACTCAGAAGAATTTCCACCCTTCCTTTCCACACTTAAAGATAATTAACAATTTGTGGACTCAGTGCTCATGCTTGCCTTTTAGTACTCACCTCTCATGAAACCATTTCGATTGGGACAATGTGCTCTAGCACTGAGGTGTTACTGTCTGCCCAAGACTGATTTTAACATCTACCCCTTGTAGCTGTCTTGAACATCTGTTTGATTCAGGTTTCTATATAAATATATATATATATATATATATATATGTATATATATATATATATATATATATATATATATATATATATATATATATATATATATATATGTTTTGTTTTGTTTTTACTACAAAGTATTTGCAGATCTAATAAATGTAAAGTCCAACACAAAGTAGATTTTGATACATTTGTGTTGATGTATCATGACTGTAGACAAAAATGCACAGTTAAAACCAACTTCTACTCTTATCAAGCATGGCAGTGCTGTCTCATCCAAACAAGACTAACTCATGTAGCTTTATCACTGAATCTGGAATTGATCATGAAGGCAAGTTTTTGCATGCAACATTCCTTCATCTCATGTTCCGCTGTGAGTGTTGAAGTACATGTCTCTTGCTTGTTTTCCTCGATCCACGGCTTAAGCAATTGAAAGTCTAAAGATAATTTTCTAGACAAAGAATCAATCAAAATATTTTCTCACAATGTGGTTATTTAGCGATGTTTTATATGCAGCTAATATAACTTTGTACCATTTTATTATCATAGATGATCTCTTGTTCCTAGCTATTTAAAATAACCAGACAAGTCATGCTTTTGTTTATCAAGTTATATATATATATATATATATTATATATATATATATATATATATATATATATATATATATATATACACACACATATATATATATATATATATATATATATATATATATATATATATATATATATATACGAAACCTGTCTGGGAGAATGTAAAGCAATCTAGCAGGTCTCAAAACGCAACCATATTCTAAGGAGATTCAAATACAGATGTGACACTAAGTCATTGAAATCCACCTGGAATGGGTCACAATAGGGAGCTCTGGGACTTCAACAAACCATAGTCGGAGCCATTATCCACAAATGGAGAAAACCTGGAATGGTAGTGGACCTTCCCAGGAGTGGGCATCCCACCCAGAATTTCACCAAAGCCACATCAACAACTCATCCAGGTAGTCACAAAAGAAACCTCCTCCACAAAAGAAAGCCTTAGTTAATTCAATGTTTACAATTCCACAATAAGTAAGACACTGGGCAAAAATGACATTCATGGGAGAGTTGTAAGGTGCAAAATCCTGCTGGCCAAAAAGAACACAAAGGCTCATCTCACCATTGCCAAAAATCATCTAGATGACCCTCAAGTCTTTTGTGGTAACATTCTGTGGACTGATGAATCAAAGATGGAACTTTGTTGAAGACACGGGTCCCCTTACATCTAGCATAAAACTAACACTGTACTCCACCAATGGAACATCCTATCAACAATGATACATGGTTGTGGTAGTGTGATGGTCTGTTGCTGCTTTGCATCTGCAGGACCTGGGCGAATTTTTGTAACTGATGGACCCATGAATTCTGCTCTCTATCAGAAAAGCCAGAAGAAGAATGTCCACCCATCAGTTTGTAACCTAAAGCTCAAGCACGGTTGAGTTAAGAAGCAGAACAATGATCTGAAGCACACAAGCAAGTCCATCTCTGAATGGCTCAAAAGAAGCAAAATTAAGGTTTCGGAGTGGCCGAGTAAAAGTCCTGATTAAAACCCATTGAGATGCTGTGCCAAGACCTTAAACAGACAGTTCACGCTTGAAAACTCTCAATTGTAGCCAACTAAAATAATTGGAAAAAATATCACAAATCACAAACTAGTGGTTCCCTCACATGAACATGGAGCTATTGATGACACTGAATCAACTTCCTTCTCTTGTGAGTGATTAAGTTTCTTTTTAAAATTCCATCTTCTAAAAGTATTTGGTTGTTGAGTTTATAGAACTTGTGTGGCGAAACCACAAATGCCTGATAAAAAGCAGCATTTCTTGTTTTTTTTTTTTTGTTGCACACAGAGCCAGTGTGTCACAGTGGTCAGAACACATTACAGATATGTGGACTCACTAATGTTTTAATGTGTCTCTCCTTTTTTTCTTCTTTTTGATGTATCAGGCTGTTGTAATAAGGTTAGAACATTTTTGCAACTCACAACAGGGCCTGTTCCATAACATAAAGGAACACACATTACATTACATTATCAAAACAGCTTTGATGAAATTAAGTTACACTTTGTTTTGAGATGCCATCAGTTTTGTGGGATCACAAGATTTCTGTCAGACGGGCCTGGACATGTACTGGCTTAAGCAGTGGGACATGCCTGGCACTGCAGGATTTGAGTCCCTCTCGGCGTAGTGTGTTACTGATGGTAGCCTTTGTTACTTTGGTCCCAGCTCTCTGCAGCTCATTCATCAGGTCCCTCCGTGTAGTTCTGGGATTTTTGCTCACCGTTCTCATGATCATTTTGACCCCACAGGACCCCCATTTCTATCAAAAATACACATACAAAGGCCTTTACTCATCAAGAATTTACTTAAACATCCATTCATTTTTCCAAACATGTGTATAATAGTGTTAGTGTTTTCTGCCACTTTTATTCAGATATGGTCAATGGCTCAGAAAAAGTTCAGTGATAACTCACAGTATAATAAACTAACACCACACATATCAAGATGGCAGCGTGTCTGGACGCTGTGGCTCGATGCTCTCCTTTACAATGCTTTTTATGTGCGTTTTTATCTATATGTCTGTTAATAAATGTGACGTTTAGTCATGCGAATCCTACCTACAGCCACAAAATTCTTTTAAGCATAGGATCACAGCCAAAACAGGTAGATTGTTTTCGGCTTTGGTAAGCAGCAAAGATGGAGGAGACACAGGAAGCAAAAGTGTGCATCCTGGTCCGGCACAGTTGCTAGGCTAAAGAAACAACCACACAAATCAGCATTACCCAGCATTTTTCTCACCAACACCAAATCCATCACCAACAAAATGGACAAACTAAACCTGCTGACTTCCATAAACAAACTCATAAGGGACTGCTGCATTCTTTTAATAACTGAAATGTGGCTACACTCACTCATTCCAGATGAAGCCAGCATGTGGTTGGGACAGAAGGAGGTGGGCTTTGCATTAACGTACATAATAACTAGGGTACTAATATTACACCCATAGACAGAGACTGTTCTTCTGATCTGGAGTACATAACAGTTAAATGCAGACCCGTTTACCGCAAGTTCAACGTTGTCATAGTAACGGCTGTCTGTATTTCCCGAGATGCTAATGCTAGCATAGCATTAAGCTCCCTGCTCAGTGCTATTGATTCATAACAGCGTATCTATCCTGAAGCAGCCCATATCATTGCTGGAGATTTTAATCACATAGATTTAAAGGCAGTTCTCCCAAAATTTCACCAACACATCAAATGGGTTACAAGGGGGACAAATACTCTGGACAAAGTCTGCTCAAACATCAAGAATGGATTTATGGCAATATTACTCCCTCAACTAGGCAGCATACACCCGCTTCAGGAGGAAAGCTCAACCAACCACAATGACTGTTCAGTCATGGCCATATGGTGCTTGCTTAGAGCTGCAAGACAGCTTTGAAAGAAGAAATTGGAACATGTTTGAAGACCAAGACTTAAAAGAAAGTACACATCAGCTGTACCCAGGTGTACCCAAACCAGCAACGACCCAAGGCAGGTGTGGCAGGGAATACAGCACATCACAAACCATAAGACCAGCAACCGCATAGCTGCCAACTGGGATGCCTCACTGGCAGAGGAACTTAATATCCCACCTCGTCTGAAATCTGCCACAATTATTCCACTTCCAAAAAAGTCTGTCATCAGTGACCTCAGTGACTACCGCCCCAAGTGCATGCATACCTGTCATAATGAAGTGCTTTGAGAGACTGGTCCTGCACCACATCAAAGCCAGCCTCCCTCCAAGCTTTTGACACCAGTTCGCCTACAGGGTAAACAGGTCCACGGAAGATGCAATCACCACCACTCTTCATACAGTACTCGCCCACCTTGAACACCAGTGGAGCTATGTGATGATACTTTTGATAGACTTTAGCTCTGCCTTTAATACACTCATCTCTGGCAGACTGGTCACTAAGCTCACTGACATGGGACTTTCCCAACACATCAGCAACTGGATCAAGGACTTCCTGTCCAAACCCAGACCATTAGCCCTGTGGTGCACCACAGGGCTGTGTGTTGAGCCCCCTTCTCTATGGCCTCTACACTCATGACTGTGCCCCCACCCATCCCACCAACACTACAATCAAAGTTACAGATGATACAGCCGTGATTGGACTTACCTCTGAAGGAGATGAGAGATGAAGTCCAAGGACTGGCTCTGTGGTGTCTCACCCTGAACTCCTCAAAAACTAAAGAACTCATCATAGACTTCAGAAAGAACTCTACAAAACCAGACCCATTATACATTAACAGGGACTGTGTGGAAAGAGTACATGATTTCAGATACCTGGGCACGCACGTTGCTGAAGATCTCTCCCGGACCACAAACACCATGGCATTAGTTAAAAAGGCACAGCAGTGACTCTACTTTCTAAGAATCCTCAGGAAAAACAACCTGTAAGAGAAGCTTCTGGTGTCTTACTACTGCTGCTCCATTGAAAGTGTGCTTACATAGGGCATCTCCACATGGTACACCAGCAGCTCAGCAGCGGACAGAAGAGCCCTTCAGAGAGTCATCAGCATAGTCCAGACGATCATCGGCTGCTCACTGCCCTCCTTAGAGGAGGTCTTCAGGTCCCACTGCCTCAGCAGGGCAGCTAACATCCTGAAAGACCCATCTCATCCTGGTCATCATCTGTTCAACCCGTTACCACCTTTCCAAAACACACTTAAGGGATATTAAAAGATGTTTACATTCATCTGCACTTTATATGTATTATTAAACTGCACTCTCTGTAAATAGAAACACTCCCATTCACATACGTGGCAAACCCTCATGTGCAATACCACAGCTGCTACATTCTTTTATATTTACCCTTTTTTTTTTTTACTTATTTTCCTTTTTTTTTATAATTTTATTTTAAATGATTTTATAGTTTAATTCACTGTTCTTTCACAATTTAAAATTATATAGACTTTCTTGCATTTTATGTTTTACATTAGCTTATACTTTTGCTTTATTCCTAGTTTAATCTTTTGTTTATGCACCATTAGGATCGCTACCCAATTTCATTGTACCCTGTGCAATGAAAATAAAGAATCTTGAATCCTGAATCTTTGTACATGTTTATCTTAATGTATCTTAATATTATTTATTGAGAGCTAAAAATTTGGTCTGTAATTTTTATTTTAGTAGCCAAGTTATGTTACAATGATTTAACTAGTTTATTACTGGCTTGTTACTTCTGCCACTACTAACTTATTATTGAGTAACAACTAGAACATAAGCATGTATTTATTTTGGACAGTACAGCATGTTACTGTCAGCCCCAGGCCTCGGATATAATATTAAATCTTCAATACTGACTGAACACTTACGCTAATAACTACTTTAATTCTCAGAAAGTATTAAAAAGGAAAAAAAAAAGACTTCAAACACTGAGTTCTCTTGGAAAGAGGGAAAATGCTTCTTCACTTTGTTTGAGCATCAAGTGGCAAGGGGTCTCCAGAGACCCCTTCTGCAAAATATAATGCTCGAACAGCACTTTTTATACCCTTTATCTGGGGTGCCATGATGTCACCCAACCCTTCTTATTAATCATGTTCCATTTAGTCTCTGTCAAATACAAAACCCCTTCATTACTTATTTCCAAATGTAAACAACACTGCTTTTTAAAAAGCTTTGTTCAAATTTTCCGATCATTACCCTGATCATGAGTAATCTCAATTTCGGGCCATTTGCTCTGTTTGTTCCTGGATAAATGTACTGAGCTAATACACTGGTATAAATAGTCATAAAGGCATGAAATTTGATTTTTTTCTTCATTGAAAGTATTTTCAAACAGTATATCTTTTATCATTATCATTATCATTATCATTAATATCTATGCTGCATGGAAAGACTTTTGCAAAAGTTTTATGATTTCATGGGTTTCAAGGTTGCCCAGTTTGATCATGCACATCTATCCTAAGTAAGTCCTATCACACTGTTAAAAGTGGCAGTTAAGGCACTTGACCCCCTTTGCTCCAGGCAGCGCTGCTGTGCTGGCAATGCTGTGCTGCTCCCAGACATGGTTAGGCAGCAAACACCATTCTTACAAAGGATGTTCTGTAATTTGGTGGTTTGGTGTTGATGGTGAGAGTGCATCAATATTCTTCCATTGCTGTTTGACTGGGTTGATATCTGGTGACTGTGGAGGTCACAGTGTATGATTTACATCATTTTCATACTCAAACCACTCAGTGACCCCTCATGAACTATGAATGGGGACATCCTGAAAAAAAAAACATGCACATGAGGACAGAAATGTTTTATCGTAGGAAAACTTTGTATTGATTTGCAGTGACCCTTCCTTCTAAGGGCCCAAACCACGCCAGCAAAATGCCCCTGACAGAATAACAGAGCCACCAGACCCCCCACTGTAGGGGTCAAGAATTCAGGCCTCATCTGACTGTATCACTTTTTTTTTTTACTTTTTAAGTCTAAAACGTTTAAATTAATACATACAATAATATCATGAATGCTAACCGTCATTACATATAGCCAGTCAAATTGTATTTATCAGAGATACACAGAGCAGCCTTGCAAGCTCCAGCCACACTGTTACAGTGTGATCCCATTAGTTGCAGGGCTTCTTTTCATACTCAGTGTACTAACAAGCTCTTTCATGCATGGTGTCCACATACGTGGACAATTCCGTTACTTTTGAAATATGGGTGCTAGGGTTTTTAGAAAAAAAAAAATGGGATATGTTTTTGAAAAACAAAATATGCATGAAAGGGTTAGAGTACACAATGTCTACCAACCAGCCCTGGAAAAAATGGATGAAACAAAAGATATGATGTCTGATGAAGACAGAGGGTTTTTTTATTCCAAGAGAGAAATCCCCAAAATGTGTAAGCTTCAACACATTATCCATATTAAAAAACCTACAGAACACTACATGCATGTATATTTATTATCTTATACATGCAGTCTTTTTCATGTTCATCATGATATTAATATTATAATATTGTAAATAGTGATGAAATGTTATAGGTTATTATCTTGATATTCAATATTTACATTCTGACATGCCTAATATATTCTTTATTTGATGCTGTGTGACCAAAAGGCTTTTATTTTGAAATACATTCCACAGTAATCAGAACTGTGAGTAATCAGAGCACTAAGATTCCTCAGAGCATTCAGAAAAATGAAGGGATCCTCTGTTTACCTCTTATTTTGTATGATTGTAATAATAAATTAACTTATAATGAATAATATTCAGTTACCTTTCATTTTCAGTTCATTTTAAGTATTATAAACAGCAAAGCAAAAGCTAATGGCCTGCCATACTGATACTTACATTTCTTCGTTGGCTGATTTGAGTGCTCTCCAGCAGCACTTCAAGCTGACAGTGGAGGTGATTGCGATGGTTCAGAGGGCATGTCTAGTGCTCACATGGGAGATGTGTGGCTAGAAGTGACCTGGTGTTTTCTGGCTGTGTCAAACAGTGCTGGGTGGCAGTTGTCCACTGCTGGTTCAATAATGAGCATTTCTCTAATGCGCAATATTTCCTGCCTCTCCTTCTCTGCCAAGAGGTCACAATATTTAAATTTACAGTGATAGTGTTAACTTCTTTTCATTTAGAAAATCAACAAAATGTGTAATCTGACCACTTGTTTAATCATAACAGAGTACTGTTTAAGCACACCTTGTAAATAATTGCTTATATTTAAATAAATTAGTTTTTTCTTTGTTTTTTGTATGTCTTTTAAATAAAAGCCCAAAATGTCCCGAATATTACTGGTCATGTGACACGATTAATGCTTTCTTGTTGGTCCCACAAAATTCTTTTGTTGACTTTCTCGTGTTCAAGAAAGTCACATACTACACTCACACAATATCTCAACCAGATATAATTTCACATATTGTTTACACTTAAATGTTTTTTCAGACATACATTTAAAAAAAAAAATAGTGTTATTTGAGTGCCTTCAAACTGAGGCCTGTTTATAGACTTCACTATATATAATCATAAAGGATGGTTGCTTTGTATGATTGTGTTATATGGTATGTGTATGTTTTGTATGTGTTGTATAGTTATGTTTTAAATGTGTAATCAGCATGACAAAGTTACCTTCATAGTGAAATTACCAAGACAAATTAGAATAAGTCTTTGAGCCATTACAGTGTGCTACAAACAACAAAGAAACTCTAGTTAATCAAACAGGCTGTGATAGCATGCAAGTAACCTCAGAGTACATTTTAAAGGGTAAGGGTAAGAAATCATCCTGATACCCAATACTTTAGTGGAAAACTTCCACAATTTTCACTTATTTGCTGAGTTTGAAATGAAACAAAATAAATAAATGAACAAATAAAATGTGACATAACTTTTGAACAGGACAGCTTTTATCTTGTATTTTTTGCCAATATGTTAAATTCAGCAAATAAACAGTAATTCTGTTAAGGCTGTGTATTTTCACTTAATAAAGCAACACAAAGTATCATTTCACTATGGTTGCCTAAACTTTTATGTGTATGTAGCCGCTCTACAGTCTCTAATTACAAGTTGTACAATTGTACAATTTAAGTTGTTAATTCTATAAAAAAGAGAAAAGAGAAATGAAGAAGAAAACCTTAAGAATTACTTAAATATTCTTCAACTAAATGACGATTTCTTTGCAGCGCCGTTGATCGAAAATGAGGCCACGGAGTTCTTTCCTCTCTCGCCTGGTGAGTTATGAGATTTATTCTGCCATAAGAAAATGATTCTAAAACTATATGTGTATGTTTTGGTTCACACTTATGAAAAAAAAGAACTATTTCTTGTAATACAAAAGTGCACATACCATAGACCTACTTGGATGAAATATGATATGATATTTAATGATATTTATTTTCATCACTCTGTGAGGCTGCAAATGGATGGTTGATGGCTTTGCCTGTCAAAGCTACATGTTAAATGTAAATGCTTATATACTTATGCACACACACTACCGTGCAAAAGTCAGAGATCACTCTTTTTTTGTTTATTTCCTGTCAAAATCGGCCATTAGAGAAATTTGCATTAACAACCATATGAGACCCAGTCCCCTTCAGATAAACAGCACTTAAAGCTTTTATCTTTGAGAGAGAGGAGAAAATCAAGCTGCTTCAGGTGTTTCTGTCCATTCTTCCACTGTGAGAAGACGACTTAGCGCTATGGGTCTGAAAGGATATGTAGCTGATCAAGAAGAACCTCACTGAGAAAAGGAGACGGATACATCAAACAAAGAAGCTGAATGATGGACTGACCACCCCAGAGTCCAGACCTCAACACCACTGAATGTGTTTGGGATTACTTGGATCATAAGAAGCAGAAAATGCAACCAACTCCTAAAACTTTGCAGACATGTTGTTGAAGCTTCTTTGTATTTTTCTTTTAAATATTTTGAAACATACACATTTTTACTGGAAAATAAACAAAGGAAGGGTGGTCTCTGACCATACAGTACTGTAAAGTCACTGAACATTTCAACCAATGGTTTAGACTGTTTCAAATTTCACAGAACATCTCTATTCTACTAAATTCATTATGACACCAATGCAGCTGTTTTTGGTATTGTAGTGTATACCTTATAGTGCTTTATTAAAATGTAAAAGGTTGGATTTCTGTTTGAAGCTATAAGGCATTTGTTAATTCGCAGAGTTTGACGTGACAGTTGTTCTGGTGGGTAAAACTGGAGCAGGAAAGAGTGCAAGTGGAAACACCATCCTGGGCCGAGAGAGTTTCTTTAAAGAAGAAGCCTCACCTGTGTCAATTACAAAGGAATGCAAATCAGGGTTTACAAACCGCAAAGACAGGAAAATCTGTGTGGTTGACACACCAGGGTTATTTGGATCATTCGATCCAGAAGACATGGAAAAACAAATAAAAGACTGTGTCCACATGTCACTTCCTGGACCTCACGCCTTCCTGCTAGTGATCAGAGTTGGGAGATTCACAGAGGAGGAGAAAAATGCTGTGGAGTGGATTCAGGAGAACTTTGGTGAAGATGCCTCACTCTTCACCATTATTCTCTTCACTCATGTTGATCAGCTGAAGGACAAAACTTTGGACAAGTATGTCAAAGAAAGCAGAGATCTTCTGAAGCTTATTGACCGCTGTGGTGGTAGATATCATGGATTCAACAATGACAGTAAACAGAACCAAGATCAGGTCACACAGCTGCTGGAGAAGATAGATGCAATGGTGGAGAGGAACGGAGGAAATCACTATACAAATGAGATGTTTCAAAAAGCCCAGGAAGAGATGAGGAAAAAAAAAATAATAAAAAAAGTAAAAGAAGTTGCATTGGGTGCAGGAACAGCACTGGGGCTAGGAGGAGTGGTGGCAGGAGGAGTGGCTATTGGAGTCACAGGAGCTGTTGTACTGCCAGCAGCAGGAGCTGTAGCTGGAGGAGCACTTGCTGTGGGGACAGGAGCAAAGCTTCTTTATGATAAAGTCAAAAAGAAAGATGAGTAAGCATTGAAAGAGGTATTATTTAAGGAGGCATGATAATTGATATAATTACAAATAAGTTTGGGCAAAATAACTGATAATATCTGACAATCTAAACAAGGCAGAATGGTTAATATATGGTATTTCGTTTAAGGGGCTCAATTTTTATCTGTATTAGCAAACCAGTTACTTATTCTTCCAACCATGACATCCAACATGTGAACATGCTTGGCTGGTTAGTCAATGAGGCCAGCAGGCTTTGATTAAACAATAACAGTCTAAACAAGTTAAAAGTGAAAAGAAGTTTTCTTACTGAGGAACGAAACATGGGCATCCATATAGAGAGCTGGAGAGTTTCTCTGGGTCTTGTGTTCTCATTCTTATTCTTGTTCTGTCTCTTTTTCTGTCTTTCAAACCATTTTCAGTAAGCTTCATGTTGTTTTTCTTATTCATGTGTATCGTTTTTTAAGCCACATCACATTTTTCACTCATTTTCTAATATGTAACTAAGTCCCTTGCATATCTTTAATAAACCAATTTTAATTGCATTAAATCATGTCAAGCTCATCCTTCTAAACAGCATTGCTAACCAGCTTAAAACTGGTATTTAAGTTGCTGAAGTACAGTCATATGTCAACAATGTCCAGAAATGCCACTGGCTTCTCTGGGCTTTAACTCCACTAAAATGGACTCTTGCACAGTGGAAGCTCTGAAATGTTATTCCAGAGTTTAGAAGCTATAAAAGAAAATGATCAAATAAGTGAAGTGCACAACGTTGAACTAACCCAATTCCAATAAAGTTGGAACAGTATGTTAAATGCAAACCAAAGCAGGAACGAATGATCAGTAAATCACAAATGTTAAATGAAAACATTACAAAGCCAAGATTCTTAGGGTGTGTCTCAGAACCTAGTGAGCTCACTACATAGGCAGCAATTTACATCATAATTTGTGCACTCCCGATAAGACCATCTCAATTCCTATATACCTCAAATATGCTGCCTACTGAGGGATCTTGTTTTGGCCGGATACCGAGAGAGCATTGGATGTTTACTCAGCCTGTAAGGCAGTCCTGTGATGCAGTGTGGCACATCACTTATTTGAAGACGGTGGGCAGAAGCGGTGCGGAAAGAAGCCCAGCAAGTGGTGAGGTTATCTTTAAATGTAAGTTATTCTGGTTTTCTGTGGTATTTTATTTCTTTTCTTGTCACAAAGGTGCACAAACAGCCTACAGTTTGCAATTTAGGTCCACCAGTGACCATTTTACAGTTTTCAGAACACTGTTAGCATGCATGATAGTGGATCTTGAAGCCTAAGGCTATTGTTTTGAATAGCCAGCTGGCTGACAAACTTGCTAGCTAATGACCAATAGCTTAACTAGCGATTTCGTCAAATGTCAATTAATGATGAGATAGCACTATCTAATTGTCGATCCATTTGTGTGTGTCTTCAAAATATGGTATAATAATGAGGGTTATATGGTGCCTTTCTGTAACTTGCTAGATTGCTAGCTATTTAGTTCTCTGTGTTGGCATTCACGAATTGTTTCTTTTTTTGGGACCAGATCAGTGCTCACAGCCTTCATAAAGGCTGTTCACCAGGAAGAAAAACTCTGCTTTGTCAGCTAGGAAGTAAGCAAGTTAGGGTGTTGGTTTACCAGTTAGAACAGGGGTTTTCCAATCTTATTCACCAAGAACGATTGTGTTAATCATGTATATTTAGTGATAGAATAAAATGTAACATTAGCTAATCATAACTTAAAAAGTAAGTAGAAGTGGTTTCCTAATCTGGGTAGAATTTTGAATTATTGAATAATGAATAATATAGGATATTTTTAATCTCTTTATCTATTCTCTAACAAAGTTAAAAGCCCTAATTTGATTTTGTTTGTTGATAGCACTATCCTTTGGAATTGGGGCTACAGGAGAAGATGACACAAACTAAAAAAGAAATATAAGGTAAGTTTTAAGACAGAGCTGAACATTACTAGTAGATTAGTATATTAATTCAAAGATTAAGGAGTTACCTTTTTTAAAGCTTTGCATGCATTTCAAGCATAATTACAATACTAAAAAAAATGCTTAAATGCTTGTGTATAATTCAGCTAGGCAAAAGAAAGCAAACTGAGGTTAGATTACAGGTTTGAATTTTTTGTTTGAAGTCCAGGAGTGGGACTGACGACCATCACCAAGGATCGTGCTGCCTGCTGGTAGAGAGAACTGTGCAAAGGACACTTTATCATGCACTGGTCCAGGAAAGCCTATAAAATCATCCAAAAACTTTGCCTGATGATCACGTACAGCTTGCAGCTGCACACATGGGTAGAGCTTGCAGTTTCTGTAACCTTGTGCATCAGGTTCTCTTAGACCTTTGATTCAAATATGGCAGCCATCTATAGTTCCAACTATACATCGGAAAGTTGCATGATTCCCCAGCCTCACAAAGCCTTGAGAAATGCTTTATAATTTTCAGTTTAATTTGTTTGATTTTATTGGCCACCCCATGAATTACATGATGCACAGTTGAATGGGGCACTGCAATGCACAAGACACAACATGGTAACAAACACCAGACAGGCACTTCATTAAGTACACCTCCTTGTATATAGACTCTTTGTCCATATTATGGTTCTACAATTAGAGACTGTTCTCTGCATACTTTGTTATTTGTGTTGTAACACACCACCACCACGTCACTGTCTCTGCAGTGCTGAGAATGATACACCCAAATAATAGCTGCTCTGTGGGGGTCCTGTGGGGGTCCTGACCACTGAAGAACAGGGTAACAAAGTATGCAGAGGAACAGATGGACTACGGTCTGTAATTGTAGAACTACAAAGTGCACCTATATGATCAGTGGAGCTGATAAAATGGACAAATGGAGTGCAGTAACAAGGAGATGTACTTAATGAAGTGGCTGGTTCCATGTGTATGTATATGAATATTTATGTAAAAAACATTGTAAATGAATTGATTACTTAAATAATTAATTACTGTAATATTACTGTATATAGCAAATGGCTGCATTTAGCTGTAAATTTATTTATTAAAGTGTACTTTGGTTAATGCAGTTGTGTGTGGTGTATGTAGATTTTAATGTGATGTATGTATTAATGTGTCTATCCTATTTAAGCATTCAAAACAAATAAAACACTGTCTGTTTTAAGAAATTGTTTGATGTGGAGAAAGGGTTTACTGATGTTCAGAATCAGAATCAAGCTTTATTGGCCAGGTATGCTTACACATACAAGGGATTTGGCTTTGGTTACAGGAACTCACAGTGCACAGTATCTGACAAACATATACATGTAGTAAATAAAATAAACAATAAAATAAAAATATGAAACAAGAATAAAATAAAATAGAACATGCATTCCTATCACACACTCAGACCATCACACACTGAGTGCTGGGTGCAGCAGCAGTTAAATGTATAGTGGCAAAAAAGGGATCAGGGAGGTACAGTCAGAAAAAAGGGGCAATAAGGTAAGTGAGGCGCTAGAAGAAATAAAAATGCTGGTCTGAGGCTGTAGATACAGAGTTTAAAATATGAAGTGTTACTATATACCATATAAACCAACATGTTTAACTTTATTATATATTATATATATATTTAAAAAGTTTTCCCCCCTCAAACTGCTTAGAGAATAGTTTACCTTTGTAAATTTGAACAGTTCAAGAGCAGCAAGTAGCATTCGAATTTATACATTGCAATATCTAACAACTCCTGTCTATTCTGCTGTTTCACTCAGAGCAAATACAATTAAAATTGCTAAAAAACAAATAAATGATAGCCAGATCAGGATCCCTGGTGGTAAAATGCTTATCTAGACTCAAGCATGGCTATGTAATCAGAGAGTGCTGGTGTTAGACTGGCCTGCCTGTCTCCCATTAAAAATTATTAACTGCAAAATATGATGATAAAGGGCCCATACAGTTGCCCACTTTCAAAACTTGATTAATTTCTGTATTTGGTTCCCTAATGGTTATTGAGTGCTGTTAAAAGATAATGTCATTTTTATCAAAAAAGAATAAAATTCACATAGTAAAATGTCAAATAGTGTGTTTTGATGTGTTTTAAAATTGATACACATCAAACAGAGTACCCTAATTGCTGCTTTTGGTTTTTATTAGTATTTCACATACTGTCCTAACTTTTTTGGAATTGGGTTAATATTTGTGCATGTGTTTTATCCACAGGTCAGCTGCGTTCTTCTGATGTGAGGATTGTGCTGCTGGGTAAAACTGGATCAGGAAAGAGTTCTACAGGAAACACCATCCTCGGCAGTCAGGTGTTCATAGAGGACGTCTCACCAAAATCTGTCACAGCACAGTGCAAGAAGCATGTTGTTGAGAGAGGAGGAACACGTATCTCAGTGATCGACACTCCTGGGATCTTTGACACCTCAATGACTAAAGAAGAGTTGAAAGCTGAAATAGAGAAATGCATCGGTATGGATGGCCCTGGACCCTGCGTCTTCCTACTGGTCATCAGTTTGGCCACTAGATTCTCAGAGGAAGAGAGAAATGCCATGAAGTGGATTCTGGAGAACTTTGGAAAATATACTTCAATCTACTCCATTGTTCTACTCACCCATGCTGATCAACTGAAGGGTAAAAGAGTGGAGGATTACATTACAGAAAGTAGAGAACTTAATAAAGTTATAAATAGCTGTGGTTGGAGATTTCATGTATTAAATAATCAGGACAGGGAAAATAGCTCTCAGGTCACAGAGCTACTGGAGAACATTGATCTGCTGGTAGAGAGGAACGGGGAACATATCTACAGCAAAGAGGTCTATCAGCAGGCACAGGTGGATCTCAGAGAGATGGAGGAGAGAAGGAGGAAAGAAGAAGAGGAAAAGTCTGGTATCACTGGGTGGATTAAAAGAGTGATGGAGAATCCAATGCAGTTTCTTGAAGATAGAGTATGTTCAGGTCTTGCTGGAGTCGGTTTAGGAACTGCAGCTGCAGGTTTAGGAGGTTTACTGTTAACAGGAACAGCAGGGTATATCATTTTTTTAGGGGTATCAGTAACATTCGCTGTAAAATCTTATCAACGTATGAGAAGACAGTGAAACTGGTAATGCTAATGTTATGCATCAGCATATTTCACACAAGATGTGATGTATAATTTATTCCAATGACATTTGAGTGACATGCAGTATTTCTAATACTTATAAGATTTTTAAAGACATAATATAGTAATAAACAGATTATTTGATCAAATTATTGTTATCTTGATATTAGACACTAGATAATAATACATTTTGTAGATCATAATATTAGTACATGGCAAATAACTGTCTTTTCATACGTTGATAAAGGCAAGCTTTCCTAGACCTTAACACATTTTCAAAATTCCAAAAGTTTCAAAAAAGTGTTTTGAACTCACATGGGGATAAAGAGCTCCCATCATCATCATTTTGGTAGTATTAGCTGTACACACTTAGAAAAAAGGTACTAAACTGTCCCTGTGGTGGAATCCCTCTTGGCACTGGGGTGGTGCTCTCAATGGTAAATCAGGAACATAATTGCACCATAGTCTTTTGCAATTGTATTGTTTAAGTTGAATTTACTCCATACACCCTGTGCATCACTAGCCTTTTTACTTTAAAACATTACATTTTATAACCTCATAATCTAATATAGTTTGTAGTGAACACTGGCTGAAACTTTACCCCCAAGCTGAGTGTTTACCTAACTTATCAACAACCCAAAAGTTAAGGGCCTTTTGGCTCCAGCGAGTCTGGAGTTGAAAGTATAAATCTGTCCTTAACACTCCCAACCCTAAACTCAGTCAAATTCATGGCTGAATCAAGAACCAGCACCCCTCTCCCTCGCCCCTGGGGGCAACAGAACACCTCCCTGGAATATTGGCCACATGGCCCTCCAAAGTCCTGTGGACAACTTTAAGTAGCAGAAAGTACATTTCTAAGGTATATGTCCACTCCAAACTGCAACCATTCGTTAGAACTCTTTTTAACTAAACTAGACATACCAAGAATGGAACTGATACAACAATCTGGACTGCACGTTTAAACTTTCTAAATCCCCTGGGAATCTCAAGCATGGACCCACAGCACCCCCAAGGGGTGAAAACGAGAATTACCACATCACCACCGTAAGGATATGTGCTTATAAGGAACCCAAGAAACTTCTTGCTTTGTCTGCTTGATTATCAACATATATATAATCTGTAAGCAATACAACTTGTTGTATTAATCATGTTGTTGGGTATTACCTAAATATTACCTGTATCTTTTTCTACTATTAAGTGTTAGAAATATGTAGTGTATAACAGTCAGACCCAACCATTTAATTGCTATGAGTTTAGACCATTGACCAATATGTATCCTGAATGTGGTTTTCTTTTCTTTTCTTTTCTTCCTTTGTTCCTTTTCTTTCATTGTCGATTTTATTTTTTCATGCATTGGGTCATATTCAGATATGATAGGCAAATAGTACCTGTGTTCTTTAACATGTGTTGTGTATCAGGTAACAAGGGTTAAACTCTCTCTCAGAAACATACCTGAATATCCTAGTTGTCCATTCCTTGATTTTGATAGTTAAACCAATTTGATGATATAGAAATGCTTCTTTTTCTTTGTTTACAACTAGCTGAAACAAAGAAGGCAGTGATTCTGGGGAAGGCATTGCTAAAATTATGCACAACCAATCAGAGTTGGAAACAATGAGTAGCTAGTTAACCTTAGGCGAGGAGAACCTATCAGCACTCTGGCTCCACCTCCAAAGGGTAGGGCATCCAGCCGAGCAAAACCAGAGTGCACTGCAAATTTCAGTAGTTCAGTTCAGAGTCCTACATTCTCAACAAGAGGATAGCTAAATTTCTAAGTTTGTGCTGGCCTTGGTCAGAAAGACAGGTCAGAAGTATTAGAATGCTGAATTATCAGATCTGAAACCTTGTTTGTTTTGTAACTTGCCTGGTCGTCTACACACCTTAAGTTTGAACCACCCTCAGAGAAGGAAGGTGGATATTTCTTGTGTGGCCAGGGAGAATATATCCATAACTTTTGATTCTGCTAAAGAGAGGTATTTAGTTAAATTAGTATCACCAGCCTCAGAACCCTGATTGCAACCTGAACCTCGCCAGCGGAGTGGGAGCGGTTCTGACACCACGGAGACCCAGCATCGCACCCAGAGCCATACACTGATCTGTGAACAGATCGACCATCGAAAGGCTGCCCAAGCTCCACCGTCAGACGGCCACGAGATGCCTCCGCCCAATCACTGACGGAAAGGCGCGTGCCCGCATGGGGATGCAGCATCCACGGCCAGCGAGGAGAGGAACCACCACGTGAGCTCCAGCCTTCGATCGAGTCTGTCCTGAGACAACCCCGCTTGAAGTCAGCCCCCGACTCCAACGTAAGCTGGTTCCATCAATTTGCAGTCAGGGCCCTGACGCCAACTTTGCTTTGTCTGCTTGATTATCAACATTTATATAATCTGTAAGCAATACTACGTGTTGTATTAATCATGTTGTTGGGTATTACCTAAATATTACCTGTATCTTTTTTTACTATTAAGTGCTAGAAATATGCAGTGTATAACTTTGATAACAGACAGACCCAACCATTTAATTGCTATGAGTTTAGAGCATTGACCAATATGTATCCTGAATGTGGTTTTCTTTTCTTTTCTTCCATTGTTCCTTTTCTTTTATTGTCGATTTTATTTCTTCTTGCATTGGGTCATGTTCAGATATGATAGGCAAATAGTACCTGTGTTCTTTAACATGTGTTGTGTATCAGGTAACAAGGGTTAAACTCTCTCTCAGAAACATACCTGAATATCCTAGTTGTCCATTCCTTGATTTTGACAGTTAAACCAATTTGATGATATAGAAATGTTTCTTTTTCTTTGTTTACAACTAGCTGAAACAAGGAAGGCAGTGATTCTGGGGAAGGCATTCCTAAAATTATGCACAACCAATCAGAGTTGGAAACAATGAGTAGCTAGTTAACCTTAGGCGAGGAGAACCTATCAGCACTCTGGCTCCACCTCCAAAGGGTAGGGCGTCCAGCCGAGCAAAACCAGAGTGCACTGCAAATTTCAGTAGTTCAGTTCAGAGTCCTACATTCTCAACAAGAGGATAGCTAAGTTTCTAAGTTTGTGCCGGCCTTGGTCAGAAAGACAGGTCAGAAGTATTAGAATGCTAAATTTTCAGATCTGAAACCTTTGTTTGTTTTGTAACTTGCCTGGTTGTCTACACACCTCAAGTTTGAACCACCCTAAGAGAAGGAAGGTGGATATTTCTTGTCTGGCCCGGGAGGATATATCCATAACTTTCGATTCTGCTAAAGAGAGGTAGTTAGTTAAATTAGTATCACCAGCCTCAGAACCCTGATTGCAACCTGAACCTCGCCAGCAGAGTGGGAGCGGTTCTGACACCATGGAGACCCAGCATCACACCCAGAGCCACGCACTGATCTGTGAACAGATCGACCATCGAAAGGCTGCCCAAGCTCCACCGTCAGATGGCCACGAGACGCCTCCGCCCAATCACTGACGGAAAGGCGCGTGCCCGCATGGGGATGCAGCATCCACGGCCAGCGAGGAGAGGAACCACCACGTGAGCTCCAGCCTTCGATCGAGTCCGTCCTGAGACAACCCCGCTTGAAGTCAGCCCCCGACTCCAATGTAAGCTGGTTCCATCAATTTGCAGTCAGGGCCCTGACGCCAACTTATTTAATAAGAGAACTTTTAATGGGTACATCCAGCCATATAGTTCTTCCCATCCAGGCTTAGGTTAATTCTCTAGAGGCTCTCCCAAGCGACTTACCAAAACCACACTGCCTCATACCATTTAGCCGTGAATCACTCTAACTTACTCGAGCTATTTTGTCTTTTTGACTTTCCTTACTATCATTTTGTTTTGTTTTCTTGTTTTATTTTCTACTGTTTATCATTGAATGTAGTTCAAAAGTAGTTTGATATTTAGCCAATAAATTCCCTTTTCGGAATCATCCTTGGTGTGAGTGTTTCTCTCTCTTGCCTTGCTCTGTAGACTTCAAATAAATCCAGGTTACCCCACACCCTCACATAAGGTTCTAGCAATAATAACATTAAAAATTGCAAAACCCGTTACACAGTTAAAGCCATAAAACCACTGTTGTGCCTTTAAGGTGCATACATTGTTTGTACCTTGATGAATAGTTACATATAGTATGTTTTAGAGGAAAAAGAGTCTGAATTAAGGGTGTTTACTCTTAGTCCTGGAACTCTTCAAGTCCAGCACAGTGATTTCCCCACTTAATCATGCCTACTGATCTACTACTACTTGACAGAAATGTCTAATTAGGCGTTTATTAAGTCATCTTATGTTTTTGTAAAGATACTAACCATGTATATGGTTTAAATGTAAAATTGCATTGCATTTAATTTAAGAAATGTAAGTAAAAATACAGCAATGGACAGTTCATCCTGTAAAACAAGAATGATACAATTTACATGTAAAAACAGTTATTAGTTGTTTATTATTCGTTGTTTATTTACAATATACTAATGTAATGTTGTTTGCTTTTCTATGTTACTTATAAAATAAAAAGATAAGACATTCATATATAGCCCAACAAAGTAGATTTATTTCCCCAATACAGCACAGTGGTAAAACATAAGTTACCTATTTAATTCTAAGATTATTTCAGATGACAGCTAATCCATTAAACACAATTATGTTTATGGCAAAGGTATTTGGAAAAGTGGTGCTATATTTGTTTTCTGACCTCCCCCTGACTGTGATTGGTCTAATCACTGCATTATTTGTTCTGGGCTATTACTGGTCCAAATTGCCACATCATTTTTTGGAGCTTAAGGTAACTTAAACCTGGAGTCTATTTCAACATAGAGCATATAATAAGTGATAGCTCTGATTTGTCTTAACTGCTTCTTATAATGTTTTAGTCCTCTTTCTCTTTATCTATTGGAAAACAAGGTGAATGCTTCATTGTAGGACACCCAGATGTCCATCACTCCAGCTGCATTTCTTGAACTGGTCAACTGGGCCTTTTGACATAATACTGCTTCATCAGGAGCAGCTGTGTGATTTTTCATGACTCATTGTCCTGGCATGACTGCATGATTGTGATGTGCATGTGAGGTGGTGTGTCATTAGATTGTGTGATGTAGTGTGACACTGCTGAGTCATTAGTGACAAAATCAAATCTGGATTTTCTATAGGACCAGTGCGACTACTTTACATAACCATCATTACCAGAAATCACTCCTATAATGTCAATAATTCACCACCATCGCAGAATTAGTGATCCAAAGAGAAGATGCCTTTGCATCCTGGTTTAAACAGTTTCTCTCTATGTGCACCCTTCAGTGGTGATTACGGACAGGTTTGGGTGCCATATTAAATTATTATTCTTAACTATCTGACCCTTGCAGGACTATGCCCGTATCTACATAAAAGAATCTTATATGTACTTCTTGATGCTTAATTATATTTCAAGTTCTGCTTTACTAAAATTAATATTTTCTCCTCATGGAGATTCCCAAAACTCTTGAGATGACATTCAATTATGCAAAAATTGTATTAATTTAAGTATTATTACATAACTTCAAACTCAACCAGTTTAGAAACAGAAGCTGTGTGAGATGTTGTTAATGTGCACCTAATTATTTACTTCATTACAAAACAAATTTCCCCCCTTCTATTGTTAGACATTATTTTTCTCTTCTGTTCTCATACCAGACCACCAGTAGTCCTTACCAATTTTAATTTGTTTTATAGATCTAAACCAGACTAGCTATTGTTGTCAGTTCTAAATTGAATTAATGTGGGGCAAAGCAGATGTTCTCACTCATTAACATAAACTTGGCAGTTTTGTAATGAGCTCACCCCAAACCTTCAATGTGAAGTCAGTTAGCATTTTGCTCATGCTAACCTAAAGTTATGCTCAAAAAACCACACAACTGTATTTTATAACAGACTTGAGTTATGTCTGCACATAATAATAATATTAATAAGGAAACAGCTGATTCAATTGACCAATTTGTGACATTTAACTGACTTACATTATTGAACAACCCCATCTTGAGAATCAGACATTACATTCATCATTAGCAATAATGACTAAAGATCCAAACTCTTTTGAAGGCAAACTATAAACTTTGTGAGATAGAATCTGTGAGAGCAAAGCCAATAGCATGACCACCATGGTCCTGCAGAGGACATGCAGTCATAAAACCATAAAACCATTAAAGTTCTCCCCAGATTACACAGAACCAATGCAGCAGCCTTTAAACAGTGAAAGGCTAGACTTCTTAACCATGGCTAAAGTTATTTAAGTAACTTGTTTATGATGACTCACTGTAGTTTTTACATATAACCTATTGTCCTGCTCATGTGTAATTGGCTACAAATATGCTCCCATAGTTAGTTTAATTGATCCACCTCCGTGAAAATGACAGAAAACTGAGTTACTTTCTGAATAAGCTTTAAAAGTTACCTGCAACCTTGGGGAAGGTAGTCCCATCCACTGGCTTAGACTTAGAAGTTTTTTCTAAATTCAGTTCACTCTACGCCTCAACCTGCTTGCATTTGCAAGGACCCATTTCACTGCAGAGGCTCATGCTTAGTGGTTATTGTAACTTCTCCATCTGTCTTTGATCTTTCTCCTGTGACTACTACTGGAGCCGTTTCTATATTGGTCGTATCAAGACCAGCTCGATCAGAACAGCCTTCACTGTCACTGGAAGGACACTGCTCCTGCTCAAGGGAGGGATTCACTTGCTTTTTGTTTGTATTAATGTGATCCATCAACTCCTTTCTGTTTTTTTCAAGCAATTCTGCTTTAGCTTGTGGAACACTGATACAGTATTGCATCTCTGTTCATACAAGCGTGCCACTAGCCACATTTACATGCAGCCTAATAATCCATTAATAATCCGACCTATAGCTCAATCAGAATAGAATACGTCCATGTAAACACCTCAATCGGAGTAGTCTAGTCTGATTGAGGCCATTCAGGATACAGTTACTATCTGATTGAACGAGGTGGGTAAACCTCTAAATAATCTGTTAAATAGAAGAATAATATCCGTGTAAATGCCTGTATCCGATTACATTCCCTATCGGAACGTTTAAGTCCGTTCTGATCATGTTCGTCGCGTCATAGTGAAAGTTTATAACGTTCAACATGGCGGAGCAGAAACTGGTCTGCAGGGGAGACGAAGTTTATGCTCTGCTCTTTAAAAGATGGCGGTGGGACGGACGTCCAGCTTACGTGTCTCAGAACACGACGTCTTCCTCTCGGCCTTCTTTAATAAGGACATATAAAGTAGGTTTTCCTGAGTCTGACATCATTTTAAAGGAATTACACAAGCACTGCTCACTGCTGCTCGTCTCACTCTGACTGGACTCTGGATGCTGGTTGTCATGGTAACGTTTACTGAAAGTGGTACTCCATGCTTGTGCACCATTTTGGATTGGATTACTTGTAGTGAGCATGTAAAGAAAGATTTTCATCAGATTGTTGAGTAGAGTGAGAATATAAACACCTCAGTCTTAATCTATAATCAGAATGTATTCAGTCGGATTAGTAAAAATCCTTGCATGTAAACACAGCCACTGTCTGAACACCTGAACACATTCCTCAAGGACCTTTTTCTTTAGAAAACACAGTCCGCCCACATCCTAAACTAATAGTCTGGGGAAAACCCAAGACAAACAAGACACAAACAAAAACAAAACTGACTCTCTTCAGTTTGGGAGTGAAGTTCTTTTTTCTCAGGTCTCACTCCCCATCTTGCTGTAGTGAAAGAAGAAGATTGACTTGGTCCCATCCCAAAATCAGTGTTCTCAGTGAATCACATCTGGTTGTAAAGAATAAACTCACTGTTCTTGGGGATTTGAATCCTGTTGTAAATATGTTACTGTTGAAAAAAGAATGTTCTGTTCTGGAAAGAGTGGCATAAAAGGCATTTTGCTGTTATTGTTCAAACCACTGAGAGCATAGTTGGCTTATCAAAAGAAGCTTTCAGCATTAACATTGTATAACACTGGGGCCCATGCTTTTGTGATTTGAGATCTACTTTTTCCAGTGGACAGGTCATAGTGATCTACCTTAGGCTGGCCTCGTCCTTTTTTAAAAGCTGTGAAACTTTGTTAATGCACTTCAGTGGCCTTTTTTTGATATGCAATGTTACAGGGCAAATGACTGAAAAATCACACCAACCTTATTGTCAGCGAGGTTTGTGTAGTCTGGACCACTTTTTTCTTTCTGAGTTCACTTTTAGCTGGAAATCCGTCATTGTATTTTCTGTGTATAGTTTGAAAATGCCTCCTGATGTTCCCCTTCTTTGAAAGTGCGATGGCTACTTGACAAATCAAGTTTGACGCTGTAAAAAAAAGTCCACCTCCCATTCTGCATAGAAATGGTGAGTTTTCAGTTTCTTTGCTCTCGGTCTCACACTCATCTTGTGAAAGAGTCTGAAAGGTTACAAAAGGAAAACGCAAAAATGGTGCTACACAAACTGGCTACCAATAAATGAAAACTTTCTAGATGGTTGCCGCAATGCTTTAGGTGGGCTGTGGCGTAGCTTTGGTAACAAGCAGTAAAAATAAAGAGACAGAAGCAGTAAGAAAGTGTTGAAATTTGATAGCATGTTTGAATGAGGGGCGATCTACCAACATGCACTGAGCGATCGAATAGTTGATCACGATCAACATATTGGGCACCCCTGTTGTATAACAATGAATAATCACTAAACCAAGGAAAAATAATTGAAAACAAAAACAATTTCCACCTTTTTTTTTTTTGCTCATTAACAGAATTCAAGTGTAATTTTGTTCAAATAATACATAAATTATGTCATATAAATTTGGGGAAAAAATTAAATTGGGCAGGATAGGACTTAAAAACTTCTACTAAAAAATGATATATTCATAAAACCCTTTCTTTTGCAGTTTTTTTTCATATGTTAAAGTTTTGAGACCTCCCCCTGACTGTGATAAGGATCAATCACTACATCTTTTGTTCTGAGACCTCCCCTTGATTGCGATTGGTCCTAATCACTGCCTTGTTTGTTCTGAGATGTCCTCTTGACTGTGATTCATCCAAATCACCACTAACTGTTTGTTAGGAGACCTCACCTTTTAGCCATACAATTCTCCTTCATGGCAGACACTCAACCCACACCACAACCCTACACCAAACAACACATGCATCACGTATACATATTCCAAACTAACATCAACAACTTAAACAATATTTTTTTCATCTATATTATAATCATATTATTATATCTAATTAATCATTCTGTGTTGCGTTATTATTCATATATGTGGCCTCTTCTACCAAGTAAAATACAGACTACGCCACTCCCTAATTATGAAAGGCAGGAGAATCCTGTTTAGCAGTACTTTTCCCCAGCACAGTTTCACTTAAACATACATGGATCACACAACTGATGGCTTAATACCATAGGTTTATTAAAGAAAGGTCACATAAAATAAATCACTACACATTTATAAATATATAAATATCGCCCTTTTAAAATGAAAATGATTCCTGCCTCCTACTATGACTATTAAAATATAGCAAAGTCTAAAAATACCTGTGGTGTCCTATGGATATGTGCAACAGCACACTACCCCGTATGAAGAAAATCACAGCACTCAATACACCTCTTAATTTGAATCTACACACCCCAAATGTGTATATCTCCACTCCAAATTTCAAGCTTCAGAATAAGTTATGGTCCACACCCAAATCACAGAAAATAAAACTAGACAGAGCTAGCTGAGCTACCCATCCACAATCACCACTGTTCAAATTAAAGGGACAAAGAAAAGAAATATTCTAAGCCCTAATAAGGGGATACTTGGTACTTGCTGATATAAAATTAAATTACATTTAATTACCCAAATTGAAAAGGACAGATTCTAAATGACTGCAGGAAGCTGACATTCATGAGGATATTACACTGTGCCCACTTAGTTAACATGTAAACCTTAATGACCCCAAAATAATTGCACAGTCCCCCATTAACAATACACAATAACTGAAAGAAATACTTATTAAATACTTATCCTAAAAATAGGAAGTATTGGATATCAAACCTCAAGTTGAAATAAAAGGCGATTCAAAATGGAAAATAAAACCCATAAAAATAGATTTGTCCTCAAACTGGTACCAATTTAGCCATTATGCATACACTATACATTGTATTTATCCACACATTATAGAATGAGCCCCCTCATATTCCACTTCATTTAGCATGAAGAACCTTAGAATCTATATATAATTTTCCTACATTTATTTCTAATCAAATTTCTATTGTTCTGCTAAAAAAAAGTCCCATGAGACCAAAAGCCTGATTTTAGCATGATAAAATTTAAGTGATAACAACAATTTTTATCTATATATGAAATACAACTACACAAAGTTTACTTATATATGAAGGCCTGGATATGCTAGACAAATTAAGGTTTGCTAATTTCAGGATGTTACAGCCAAATTACAGTATATGAAAGCTACTAAATCATTGAGGTTTACAAATTTTTATTTTGGGTTTTTGATGTTGCACGCTCATTCGACCAGCAGAGGTCACCAGCATACTGTGTTTTAAGTGTGACTCAACTCGAGCCATAAGTGTCAAAATATGGTCAACACAGGACGAAAAAACTCACCTATACAATATCAGATTCTTGTACTTTATCACAGACATTTCAAGCTTCTAAAAGACATTTCATGTTTGACTTGAAGCTTGTGACAGACATTAGCATGTATTTTACATTATAGCAGATTCACAGTGACTCAGCAAGTAGCCTTTCCACTTCTAACAGTGAGGGACAAATCTAGAACTTCCAGAAAGCCTAAAGTGACTGTACCATGCCCTGTGCTACCCCGGGCTACCAAGGCAGGATTGAGGGTCCCAGCAGCCATTTATCTTTAGTTTCACTCCAAACACAAACAAAACTCAAACACTTTTCACTGCCTTCTAATTACCTTTCGGTCCTTTTCTCACTCAAGCTTTCCAGCTGTTCACTGAGTCACTTCTGCTGGTCCCTCTCTCTCTCTTTACCCTCTCTGCTCTTTTTAAAATGTGCCCACACTGCCAGCCAGATTAGCTCTCATTAAGGGCAGAATAAGCACCTGAGCTGAGAGGGAAAGAGAACTCGTTGCTCTGCCTCTGGTTCGAACATGAGATGTAGTGAAGCGGCCTCTCTCTGGAACAAAAGACAGGGCCAGGGCAGCGGAGTTCGAGACTTGCATCCATTTTTTTCCATTCAGAACTTTACAATGAAACAGGAATAGTTTGTAATACATGTAGTATGACAGTAAATTGAATTGTATTGAATGAAAAATTAACTAAATATTATAAACATGAATTATTAGTTTCCAAAAATATCATTAGGCTGTCTATGAAGGGTTCCCTCGGAAATACAGGATAATTCAAGAAGCAAAGTCTGTTGAAGCCGGAATCCCAAGCAGCTTCTCTGAAAGTATGCGAAAGTCTGCATTATCACCTAGACACCTATATCAGGGGTATCAAACTGGGCTCCTTCCAGGCCACAGCTCTGCAGAGACTACTGTTTTTCTTCTAACACCTTTGTTTGAAGGCCTTGCTAATTTGAGGATGATTGAATCATGGATTAAAACCATGGATTTCCCCAGTAACTCAAATGTTAAGTCAATGTATCTGCAAATCTGGAAAATACTGGAGATTTAGACTGGACAGTAGTTTCAGCTTGCCCACCATATGGCATGCCATGACAACTACCTTGTACAATCCTAGGCCTTTGCTTGTTTCCCATCTCTGATTGTTGTGTCAACACTGCAGCTGTCATAAAGGCCAGCAGTTCAAGCAGTGTTAGCTGGCACTCCCACTGATCCTCTGCAGTGTGTTTTGCTGCTGAGATGCTTTTTTAAGTGTACTTTCACACATTTTCTCAAAGCCCATACATACCCTATATCTATATAATTCTTTACCATGGTAGAAAAAAGCAAACACAATTAAGTTCTTCGTTAAAAGCCTGTATTACTTGTTTTACTGTGACATGGGTAAGACACACTCACATACACTCATGATGCCCTTACAGAGGGTTCAGTAGTTCTATGATGTTACGACTCCCTTCTACTGTCCACACGAATCTTCATTCAGCCACCAATCACAGCATGCATAGTAGTCAGCTGACATCAGTCTCACCAGATCAGCCGATCGAAACAGCTCCACCTAGGAAACCCAGAAAGAAAGACAAAACACAAAAGAACAACAGAGGGCAGCAACAGAGGTGTCTTGGATGTAACGATGATTAGAGCAGTGAACAATTGTATAGCAACAGTCTGATTGTAATTACAGCCTTATCTATGCCTGTACATCATACTGTGCCTGAAAATATAAAGACATAACAGATAAGTAACTAGAAACACATGAACTGGTATTTAACAGCTCTAAATCCACATAGTTTCTGCAGAACTACTGGACTGTTTTGGAGGTAATAACCCTGATACTATAAAACTCTGTAATGATTTAGAAGAATTGGAGTGATATGTTGACTAAGCACATTTTATTTTGTAAGAGCTGGACATTATATATTATAAAATACAAAAACATAAGAAATGACTGACTAATTCTTTAGTATTACTCAAATATACTATAATCAACTGGAAAATTATGTTTTTACAGGTAATTAAAGTGTATTAACATTATTTCCTATTTTATTGCTGACTTATTTTTGCTACAGTTAGTAACTTAATTATTTGGTAGCAACTAGAAAAGTAGAGTTTTAACATTAGAGCTTTTTTGCCAGAACTGGAACCGCTTGCTCTGCGAGTTTGGTGTGAAAGCAGTTTTAGAGCCCAGGAGAGGTCCAGAGAACCGATCTTTGGTACTCCTTAAATCAGTGGTCTGGAGTTCCAACTTCACTTACAGTAAACTCTGGTGCGGTCCACTGTGTGTGTGGAAGCTATTTGCTCCTGGTGCCGTGTGTGGGGCTGGGTGATTGGTTTATTTTGTTATGTCACTGCTTCAACTTATCGCATCATTTCCCTTCTCATATTAGAATGGCTCCTTGATTGCTGTTTAATAGCGTGATCCAGCCCATTGCGGTGCATGTGAGCGAGGTATGAGGTCCACTTAGTGAGCACAGTTACATCAGATGGGACAAGCATCCAGCGGAAGGCCTGCATGTAGAATACTGCAGAATGATCCTAAAAGTCCAAAGGAAAACACCAAACAATGCATGCAGGGCAGAATTAGGTTGATTCAATTTGTAAATACACATTCAAAATTTCGGGATGCACTTGAAAACGACTCACAGAGAAATGTTCTATTTTAGGGTGCTACACATCCCAGAACTGAACCCAACACACACGAACACACCACCACCACATCAGTGTCACTGCAGTGTGAGAATGACCCACCACCCAAATAAAACCTGCTCTGTGGGGGTCCTGTGGGGGTCCTGGTCATTGAATATCAGGGTAACAAAGTATGCAGAGAAACAGATGGACTACAGTCTGTAACTGTAGAACTACAAAGTGCACCTATATAGTCAGTGGAGCTGATAAAATGGACAATGAGCGCAGAAACAAGGAGGTGGTTTTAATAAAGTGCCTGTTTGTTGTGAACACCTGTGTTCAGCCAGTCTTTGCGGAGGCTATGTTAAACTAGTTCATGCTGCAATTTTTCTTAATCTTTAAATATGTATTTTTTTCCTGGGAAGGCTACTTTGGTATTTACTCCCAGCTTACTCACAATAAAATTTGTGCATAAATCATGCCTCATCGCAAATAGTAACACATTTATAAATATCCTTAACTCTCACAAATAACATTTTAACCATTTTAACCCAATGTAAGAGAAGACAAACATTCCAGGGTTGATATTTTACTGTTTAATTTGGAAATATCAGTGGTTTTGCCACTTAATAATCCTGAATAATCAATCTGCTTTGACCACCTTTAGACTTCATGCTGTGCAACGCTGTGTAAACCTTACCTTCATGAACTGACCCTCCTGATGCTGCTACTGCTGCATAAACTCAAACTATCGAATTAACCATTGCTCCACCTGTTTTTCCCTGTTTTGTATTCTAATATTTTATATTAATGCTGTTTGCTATCTGGTGTTGACCAGAGGAGGATGGGTTCCCCTTTTGAGTCTTGGTTCCTCTCAAGGTTTCTTCCTTTTACTCTTTACACTGTCATCGTTAGCTTGCTCATGGGAGCTTGGACCTGGATTTTTCTGTAAAGCTGCTTTGTGACAACACCTGTTGCAAAAAGCACTATATAAATAAACTTTGACTTGACTTGAATCCACGCACAAATCTACTTAATTTTCTCTTTAAAAACTGGTGGTCATTTGAAAAATAATTAAATCCTTGAAAAATGAAGAGGATCTGTTTCATAGTAAAAACAATATCACAAACCATACAACCAAATCTATTTGCATTTTTTTTATTTCCATTCTTTCAGCATATCCTTCTATGATGCATCTACATATCTACACTCAGTTGATTTAGTGACATGGGCTGCTGTGTTTTTCAGTGCTTTTATTTCAAAGTTATTTTAAAGTTCATCATAATGGAAAAAGAACAGACACATGGTATCAGAGTACAAAGTAGAATCTTTTCTTTATGTTTCTTCAAGTGTACAGTAAAAGGAGTTGTCCTGTTGTCTATTATTAGCCTTAATAATATTACCTTTCACATATCATTTTCAATGCCTAGGTGTACGCCCTCTGTTTAACTCTTTACAGAGGTAGAAAAATAAAACACTCAAGTTCTTTGTTTAGAGCCTGTTTTACCGGGGTTACACTGACAGGCTCTTATACTATTTTAATTGACATGAGTAAGACACACCCATGTCCACGAATGATGCCTATGATAGAGGATACAGCAGTTCTATGTTTAGAGCACTAAACAGTAGACAAAGTACAGCAAGACTGGGCCATTAAAAACTGCTGACATACTTCAACTGATTTTCCAATCCCTGTATACCTTAAATTAGATTATATATTTCCTGACAAAACAAAAAACAGACTTATAGTACAATGTATAACTTGTCTTTATATGTTTGAAGGTAAATCTTAGGTAAAAAAACAGACATTGAAAGAAAATACAGCTTGATCTTTAGCTTAAGAAAAATTAAGCAATAATGCAAATTGCTGCCGTGCATTAAAATGAATTTGAAATTTGATAATGAAACAAAGGCAACCCCAAATTATCAGTAAGAATATAGAAAAAAAAACCCATTGCAATGATGAGACACTAATTTTTCTGAGTTAACAACCATTGAATGGCTTCAAAAGTGTAAGACTAACTAAGCATGGTGGAGAAGAACAGAGCTACAAAGAAAATGAACGTGAATAAACAAGCATAGAAAAGATAGAAATAAGATTGAAGAATTAAGGCAATTAAGCCATTAATTTAGCCTTAACTGCTATGTCAGGGGTGTTTCACTATGAAAAATTTAATTTATTCCAAGCTTATGGCTTAATCTGGGTCTGGGAAACTGGCTCCTAAGTCTAAATGTATGTAATATTATAATGAAAGACAAAAGGATATTAATAAACAGGAATAACTTATTGCTACTTGTTACTGAAGAATCTTGTGAGTGCTAGAAGGGTGACTGAAGATAAGGCTATTGCTACAGCTTTAAACACAGCTTTAATCTCTTCCTTTTCCTTGATCTTCTTCTGGGCATTGTAGAACATCCTGTAAGTGTAGCGCTGCCCACCATTTGCCCTGGTCATCTCATCTACCTTCTTCATCAGCTTGGTGACTTGTGCCTTGTAACTGTACATGATTTAGCTTCATAAAACAGTGCAGTATTCCTGTTTGCTTTGTATTAAGTCACGTGGTTGAAATAATTTTTCTCTAGTCTGTATTTTATTATACAAGTTTAAAAAAAGTAAACCAAAAGTAATGGAAAGTAATCAGATTACGTTTATATTGTAATTCTTTGGATTAGGTTACAGGTTTCAATTTTTAACATGTAAGGCAAGGCAAATTTATTTATACAGCACATTTCATACACAAGGACAATTCAGTGTGTTTTATATTAATAAAAGCAAAAAGAACATTAGAAAAATAAAGGCAAAGTGTTTAAGATTGAAAAACAGTAAAAATAAATGGGTAGCACTTTTTTATGGTGCAGTACAGAGCTAGTGTTTAACAGGTAAATATGTGGTACTTACCCATAATTGTCTGGTACATATTTTGCACTTACATAGTAATTTACATAATGCAAATTTGTAAATATAAATATAAATGTACTTTGTACTTGCAGCTACATTTACTTAGAATTTAATAGGTCAATATAAAGTACTTGAAGTCATTGCAGGTACATACTTTACACATACTTATTAACTATTTCAAATGATAAGGTATGCATAACAATACCTACTCAGAATTTAATAGTCAATATGTAGTACTCACAAGAAGTATTTGATGCACAATTCACAAATTCAGTATGTAAGTATAGAGTATCTAATGTGTGAAATACCAGGTATTTCAGCTGTTAGTGAAGGACATGCATAAATGATAGACAAGTACAAAGTACCATTTAAATTTAAATTACACTCATTAGATTCTGTTCTGAACTGTGTTTGAATCGTTACTAAACTTTCTGCTGTTTGCTTTTTGGATTTAGTAGCTTAATGATTTGTTCAATTTGTGTACATTATATAGATATTCACCTGTATTGAAGATCTTGTTTCACTAGATTTTTACAGTATATTTCCATTTTTGCCTTAATCCTGTCTGTTGTTTTTTTGCTTAGCTTACCGTTTACCTACCCTTTACCATTGTTTTTAACCAACATCTGATAGACAGATATGTCTAAATACATGTGTATATATTATTCATAACACATTTGTATATGGATCATTCTACCAAACTAGTTCAAAATCGGAGTTGAAAGCATATTAACCTAGGCTTCAGACTAAAATACTTTTTGCTTTGAGTGACCCCATACCTTAGTTATGTTATTTTATTAAAATATATTATTGAACATTGCAGTTTGTCATTAATAATACAATAATAACACTACTGAAAATTTACCAAATGTTAGTGCCTGTTTTGGCAGTGACAATTTTAGCTCATTTCAAGCAGAATTTAAATAATAGTATTCATTAATTGTCAAGATCAACAGTACAATAAGTACAACTTATTAAAAAAGGTAGGGCAATTCCACATGGACAACGCAATGAGAACTCACAGCATTGAGACTAAGCTGTTTAATCAAAAGAAAACAATTTATAAGTGAGGCTAATCAGAAAAAAGGCTTCAGTTTGTTAGGGAGCTTAAGAACTGGACTCTGGAAAAAGAAAGTCAGCTGAATACCTTAATGTACCAAATGACCAGGTTGTCCCATCAGTATATATATTTTTTTCCTGATGTCACGGGCGCCAAGTTTCATTAGGCTTAAATTGTGAAAGAGAGGTTCAGGGAGTATGAGGAATGATTTACACATGAGTTTGCCACCACACAGTCCTGACTTGAACCCCATTTAAAGTTTTTGGGGTGTGCTGGAGAAGATTCAATGCAATACCTTGGTGATAACCATGGTGAGTATTTTTTTATTTTTATTTTATCTTGCCTGGCAGTGAGGATCATACCACAATCCCATAAACACATAAGGTCTGAATGCTTGTTTTTTTACATAGTTATTTTTGCTCTGGGACTGCATTTTGAATTTATTTGGTAGAAAGGTCCATGTATACACTACACATGTATATTATTCAGTGTGATTTACATTCAGCAGCAGACATGGTAAAATTTCTAATCACAAGGGTAATAATTTCACAACTACCAAATGCAGACATGCAAACATATGAGCAGTGAAAAATTGGACAAGTTTAGAAACTAACCCCTTGTACAGGATGCAGAAGCTTAACTATATATAAAATGTATTTAATATATTTATTTAATATATTATTTCAGGTACTGAAAAACAATTCTCCACATATATTGGCATCCCTAGGAAAATGAGCAGAACAGGATTCTTTTTTTTTTTTACCCATTTCATCTTTCATTCAAACTTTTAACAAAAATCTATTCTTTATGAAGTATGATGACTGAAAGAAAATAACAGTTGTATCATGAAATAAATTGTTCTTGATGTACTTGGAATTGTATTTATATGGGTGTATAATATTTGGTATTAACCCCTTAAAAAGTTTTATTACACTTCAATAACCTAAGAATAGCTCAGCCAGTTTGCATTAAAATCCTTGTTGTTACTTAATAATAAGCCTTAATATATAACAATACTGGGATTTTAAGGAGTTAATTCAAATTATATAGCACACTTCACAAACCTCAAGTTGGCTAAAAAAAACAAGTTTCAGCCTTAAGTCACCAAATATGCATAGTCTACTTTATAAATAGCTTCAGACTGAAATATCTCTTGGTTCTTTTAACCATTACTATTTTTTATGTTTGATTCTAAAATTTCTGAATGTGATTCACTTTAACTATGTCATATACTATAATGCACCTGTTATAACTAAATTTTATAAATGTTGGGACAGGGACAATTTAAAACTCGGAACATTGTTAAATTTTTAAAAGAGATAATGTAATCACGCCTGGTTAGGAGAATCCAAAAAAGGCAGAGTTCTGTGTATGCCAGTATGGGTTAGGCTCACTGTTGCATTGCAAAAAAATGGCATGCTTCTGTGATAGATATCACCACGTGGGTTCAAGAATACTTAAAAAAAGGTTGTCAGTAAACATTGTTCATTGCTGAATCTACAAATGCAAGTTAAGACCATACTATGTACTGTAGAAGTCATATGTCAACAATGTCCAGAAATACTGCCAACTTCACTGGACTTGAGCTCATCTGAAAAGGACTGATGCTCAGTGGAAATATGTATTGTGGTAAAAAAAAAAAAAAAGTAATAACTATCCAGATTGTTACCAGCAGAAAATTCTAAAGAGTCACCATGACAAAGATAAAAAATATTCTGAGTTTGTTACAACAGCATGGCTGTGTAATCAGAGAGTACAGGTGCTAGACTGACCTGTCTGTCTCTTATTGAAAATGTGTGGTGCATTATGAAATGCAAAATAGAACAATGAAGGGCCCAATAAGATTACAAAGCTGAAGAATTGCATCACTGGATCAAGTGGTGTCTTCAGTCCACAAATGATTATGAAAAGTGCCATGGTTTTTCATATTTTTGTCTCAGAAGTTTGAACCCCTGGTCGTAGAGAACATGACATTTATTTCCCTACTAGTGTCACATTCTGCATATTTTTTTTTTTAATACAGTTTAAACTAATATTATTTTTTTTTTACATAGTATTGACTAGTCACTGCTTTCTATTTTATCAGCTTTTCACATACTGTCCCATTTTTTTTGGTATTGGGTTTGTAATTTTGGGCCATTTATAGTGGTCCATTTATCATAAAATTTTACCCAATGTAAAGGGAAACTGGAGTTTTAAAATTTTGCAAAATAGAGAAAAATGAGAGACACTGCTTTTTTGTGCAACAGCAATGATATATAGATTAGTAGATTGCATTTAACACAGCACTGTGGTAACACTCTCTCTGTGAGTTACTTCATTATTACTTTTACTTTATTACTTTATTTAATTTCCTTTCTTTTCCTCTGCAGACTGCTTCCTTAAGTACCATGCTGCTGCCAGTGCTCCCGCTGCTAAAGCTATTGCACCTGCTGCAGCCCCAGCCACTTCTGCTTTTACTTTTGCCAATTCAAATCCTACCAAGATTGCTGCTGCTGTCCCTCCTCCTGCAACTGCTGTCACTCCTGCAACTCTACCTATTCCAGCAGATTTCTTTTTCTGTAACTCTTTCTGAGCTCGTTCATACATGTCTTTGGTATACATTTGGCTGTCATTCCTTTTCTTCAATTCATCTATCTTTTCTAGCAGCTCTGTGACTTGGTCCTCATCATCATCTTCATTTTCAAAAACATGACATTCAGCCATAGAATCAGCTAGTATTTTCAAGTCTGAACCTCTTTTCAGGTATTTGTCTATTGTTTTCTCATTTTGTTTCAACACGCTTCCATGAGTGAACAGCGCAATTGTGTATTTTCTGACATTCTGTCCAAAGTTCTCCTCAAACCACTCCACAGTCTTCTTCTCTTCGTCTGTGAACTTTATATCCAGTCTGAACACCAGCAGGAACACATGAGGACCAGGAAAAGCAAGTTCCAGGGCGTTTTCCAACTCAGCTTTCATTTCTTTTTCAGATTTCCTTGTATCAAAATGGCCTGGAGTGTCAATCACACAGACTTTTCGTTCCCCAACATTGCTGCTAAATCTCTCACTTTTCTTGGTGACAGATTCATGGGAGGACTCCACTTTAAATGCCAGACGTCTAAGAATGGTGTTTCCTGTTGAACTCTTTCCTGATCCAGTTTTACCCAGAAGCACAATCCTCACATCAGAATCTGTAGGAAAAGTATTTATGGAAAACAAAAACACAAAACAAAACAGTTTACTTTTGATATTAAGTCGAATAATAGTAATTGAGGGAACAGTTTAGATTCTGCAATATAGATAAAAAAACAGCAAAAAAAAAAAAAAAAAGAGATATTACAATGCAAACAACCCCATGTCAATAGACAGTATGTTTTTATTTTTGCTCTGGTAATCAGCCAGGCTTAACTAAAGATACTGTAGTTAGTAGTGGGTGTGGCAAAAGAGTGGCTAACAAAAAATTTCAAAGACACAGGAAAAACTAGTAACATTCTATGAATACCAAGAACACTTTATTTGGATGGTCCATTTTTGACAGTAAATTGAGTATCCATTAACTATCAATTAAATGTCACATAGCTACTCTAGGACCATTAGTTTCTTCTGCCATGAGTGTTATCAACTTATACAGACAGTAAGATGAGTGTCAACTATATCTCAAAATTGGTTCTTTTGCAAGAACAACAAAAAGTAATCAGCTATATATAGCAACACTTTATCTTTTGATTATCAACTAAATGTAAAGAGACATTCATATATCTCTTTTAAACCTGCTGCAGGTCAGTTACATGTCAGCTCACTCTTTTGTATCTTCACTATATCACATGTATCACATGTTTGTTGACACTCAAAAGACCATCTATTATCTGTCTTGTAATTGTCATTTGGACCATCCAAATAAAGTAAAACAGTGAGATTTTTTTTTTTTTTTCAACCACACATGAGTCAAATCTCAACATGGTGTACCAGGGGTCACCATGATCAACTCAAATATAGCCTTTTTATTTACTATCCAAAACCACCAGTGAACCTACACAAGTCTTCTGACTTTTTATGTGCAATTTAGATGTCCAGCCTTCCCCCAACTCAGCTGCTTCTTTACAGTCTCTACAGCTCTTAAACTACAGTTCCCAAAATTTAGAGGAGGATCACCTGACTCAGAAATCTCAGGCACCAGCCTATCCCGGATCAGCTTTGCTCAATTATTAATTCTCCACACCTATGTCTAGTCCTATATATATTGTCTGGATCACACAATACATGTTCGAACAGGGTTAAGTTCAATAAAATGAACTTTAAAAAATTAATGCAGCCTCATCATTTAAGTGAAGTTGAAAGAATTAAAACTGAATAAGATGATGCAATCACTGCAGCTAGACAGAATGAAAAAAGGAAGGAAGTAATTACTTTTTAATGTTTAGGATGAGTTCAGAGTATGTGGACTTCATGCTAAATGACCTATCTAAATGCTTATTTCATTCTTATTTAAAATGTTTTTGAGGCTGTTCAGAAATAAAAGTAAGTTGACTGACATGTATATATGGATATGTTGAAATGTGGATGCAACTAAACCCCTCTCACTTGTCTTAGGTGGTCCAGATGCACATCTTGATACTAAAATGAATTGTCAGACAATCAGTGGATAAATTACTTACTCTCTGTTGGTTGTCAACAGAGATACAGTGTACACCATGTTGAGAGTTGACTGATGTGTGGTTGATAATAAAAAAAAATGCTGTTTTACTTTATTTGAATGGACCAAATTACAATTAAAAGACAGATAATAGATGCTTTTTTGAGTGTCAACAAACATGTGATACACATGATATAGTGAAGCTACATAAAGTTGAGACTCAGCTGACATGCAACTGACCTGCAGCTGACCATACTGATTTTTGGCCACTAAATATTACTAGGAGGCTTAAAAGAGGTATATGAATGTCTCATTACATTTAGTCATTAAGATCAAATCAAAATCAGAAGATAAAGTGTTGTTATATAAAACTGATTACTTTTTGTTGTACAGCTTTCTTGCTATAGAAATAATGTTGAGAAATAGTTGACACTCATCTTACTGTCTGTATAAGTTGATAACACTCATGGCAGAAGAAACTGATGGTCCTAGAGTAGCTATGTGACATTTAATTGATAGTTAATGGATACTCAATTTACTGTCAAAAATTAACCATTCAAATAAAGTAATACCTCAATATGATATTATTAAAGTATATTATATTTTCAAGACTACTTTCAAGTTTATTGTCATATGCAAACAAATTGTACAGTGATACCTTTGTTGCTCCTCTATATTTTCCAGGTTATGAATTAGTAACATTATCACACTCCTTTATGTTTCCTGGACGTTGCGTCCTCTGGACCAAAGACCTAAAGAGCTGGCTTGTTATCAGCCCACAGTTTAAAAGCCAGCATCCGTGATGGTATAGAGGTGCATTAGTGCACATGTTCATGGGTGACTCGCACATCTGTGAAGGCACCACTAATGCTCAATGATATATACGGGTTTTGGAGCAACATATGCATATGTCTTTTTCAGGGAAGATGATTATAACTTTATCCACAACACAATGTAAAACATGCACAATAATCTATGGAATGAACTCTATCAGTAGTGTAGTATTAAAAGCTATTTTTTAACAGCTGTATTAAGGGATATTATGAGACAATTTCTGAATTCTTTGAATTTAAAGCATTTATTTGACCTCTGATCAGAAACTTACATTTCTAATTTCATCCATGACTACATTTTCAATCAAGCCCATTTTGGCAGGAAAACTGTGAACCTGGCCACTCTGAGGAAAGTGCTGGAGATCTTCATGCAGTGGTAATAAATTAGAGTGGTCGTTTGTAAGATAAAATGGGGGAAGTAAAATAATACTGTAATGACAAAAAATGTTAATAATAAAAGGAGTTTAAGAGAAAATACATTTTTATCATGTAACATGTATGTATCTATTATGTTTTACTTTATTTTTTCATCACTTTCCCCTCTACTTGTTATGTCTGTTTATGGTGTTGGACAAAATTCAAAGAAAGAATGTGCACATACATACTCCTTTAGAGTCTGACACAAGTGAAGAACACAAGAAAGATCCCTAAAGAATAAAGGCAAATGTCCGCACACTGATTAAACAAAGCTCCCCTTTTTATTATTGCAACGTTTCAACCACTACAGTCTTGGGTTTATATGTTGTTTGATCACCACCCTTGGGTTTATAAGTCACACAAATTTAAAACAGTCCACCAAGTTTAGTGCAAATAAATCAATAAGGGGTGCTATGAAATGCAGATGTCTGTTTCTCAGACACTGTTTCCCTAATAAGCTGAACTTTTGCATGCTGCATCTTTGGTGTACCTCATAATTGAGCTCTTAAAAAAGTAAGGCATGCATGTCAACAACATGATGCTTATATCCTACAACCTTGGTGAGATTCTGAAAGTAATTATACAAGCAATACTGGTGACCTGTACAAATGTCAGGAACTCATAAGGCCTCATTTCATTCAAATGTATATTAAAATACTTCAGTACAGCAGAGAAAACATATAGTGCCAGTGGCAATGATTGTGGCAGTTCTTAATTTTTTCTTCTCCATGTTTTGCTTCTCAATCTTCTTTTGGTTCATTCTTTTCCTTAATTTTGCAGTACATTGGACAACTATAGTAATGTCCATCATTTCTCATCACCAAGTCATGTATCTGCTCAATCAGCTTACTGAGCTGGAAGTGGTTCCTTCTGTCAAAAACATAATATTTGTCAGAAAAGTTGGCAGTGAATTTCTGAAGCTTGAAGAAATCACTTTGAAAGTCTGGCCGTTGTCCCCTTTGTTCACCATTAAATATCACCATTGTGAATTTCTTCAGAGCTTCTTCTCCAAAGTTTTCCTGAATCCACTTCACAGCGTTTCTCTCCTCTTCTGTGAATCTCACACCAAGTCTGATCACCAGCAGGAACAAATGAGGACCAGGAGAAGACAGAAGGACACACTTGACTATTTCAGCTCTCAGTTCTTCTTCAGTCAGTGATGTATTAAAAATCCCTGGTGTGTCAACCACAGAGATATTTATGTCTTCTCTTCTAACTTCATGTTTCTCACATTGCTTTGTTACAGAAGTTGGTGAGAAGTCCACCTCAAACACTTCTCTGCCCAGGATGATGTTTCCTATTGTACTCTTTCCTGATCCAGTCTTACCCAGTAGCACCAGCTGCAGATCTGTAAAGATCCATTTTTTCTGTTAGTCAAGTAGAAAATCTCTAGGCATTTTGTCCTTAGCTGCTCAATGGTCACAGGTCAACAGAGGACAACAAAGCAACCATGAAGCTTAATCTTTGGCAAATAGTTTGGGTGATTACTAAAAATGTTGTTGGCAAGATGTTTTAACATCAAACTGATGATCCTCTTGGAATTTCGACAATTTTATTCCTGTTTGTAAATCATGACTGTGACAAACTTTAGCATAATAGCACACACCAGCAGGATCTCATGAAGGTAAATATGTTTTCTGTCCCAAATTGTATGTAAATGCTAACAGTAGACTGCTAACAGTCTACTCCAGTAGAGTAAGATTTCAAGTTGAAAT
This sequence comes from Colossoma macropomum, assembly GCF_904425465.1. NCBI lineage: Eukaryota > Metazoa > Chordata > Actinopteri > Characiformes > Serrasalmidae > Colossoma > Colossoma macropomum. The sequence goes on along the minus strand of NW_023495224.1, from coordinate 40,934 downwards.
ATTTACTGTAAAACTGCAATATACAATGTAAGGAATACATTACTTGAATTTCTCACAAGGTTTAAGCATTTATGTATAATGTTTATTTAGCACTGCCAAAGCATTAAATCCACTTTGAGAAAATAAAAGTACACTACTGTTATAGCATGCACTAACATAGCATTTGATAGCTAGTGGATGTACTTGGTAAATGAAGGCTACTAATAAAATAAAGTCTTCTACTGTTATATAATGATATCCTCAGTAGATACATGTTGATGATTAAAAGAATTTCATCAAAAGTTGGAATATTCCCTGCTTTATTTTATATTAGGACAGCTTTTTATTGTTATTGGACTGAGTAGCTTCAGACCTCTTAGTAAAGGTCACAATCTTCTACAGCATGGTTCTTAACTCCATGTCTAACTGCACATAAACCTGTAAAATTACAACTATACACACAGTAAGGATCATCATGTGGATGTTTTTAGTATTTCTTTTATACATATTTAGTATTTCATTATACATATTTATTTTTTAGTGGTTGTTTTATTGTACAGTGTAATTTGTGCATTTACAATATGTATTGCCTTTGGTGCCCTAAAATAGGGACAATGTGTAAAATGGCTATAATAAAGAGTTGAAAGCACAATGTAACTTCAATCATTGTGTACTCTGTATTCTACAATACCACTCTACCTGAAAAAGAGTCGATCACTTGACCTGAAAAAAATAAATCTAGGGAAAACATTGCACATATTTTGAACACTAATCAAATACAGAAACAGGCGTAGATAGTAGTGTTGTGTTAAATTAATTAAAAGTGAAAAGTTTGTACTAGCATAAAATGATACACTATCTCTGCATAAACTTGCGACCAGGTCAGACACTGCGTTGGATCAGAAGGCTTGGCTTGCTATCCCAGAGGTGTTCAGTGGAGTTCAAGGCTCTATGCAGTCCACGGGAGTTTCTCCAGACCAAACTCATCAAATCATGTCTTTATGGAGCTTGCTTTGTGCACAGGGGCACAGTCATACTGGAACAGAATCTTCCCCAAAACTGTTGCCACAAAGTTTGAAGCATATAGTTTTCTTAAATCTCTTTGTATGCTGTAGCATTACTTCTCACTGGAACTAAGTGGCTCAAACCCTGAAAAACCCCAGCCCATTATCCCTCCTCCACCAAACTTTACTATGGGAACTATACATTCTGGTAGGTAGTGTTCTCCTGACATCCACCAAGCCCACATATTCATTATATATATATATATATATATATGGAATGAACTTTGATATATATACAATGAACTTTGATATATATGGAATGAACTTTGATATATATACAATGAACTTTGATATATATGGAATGAACTTTGATATATATACAATGAACTTTGATATATATGGAATGAATTTTGATATATATTGAATGAACTTTAATATATATGGAATGAACTTTGATATATATAGAATGAACTTTGATATATATGGAATGAATATTGATATATATGGAATGAACATTGATTTATATGGAATGAACATTGATATATTGAATGAAAATTTATATATATTGAATGAACGTTGATGTACATGGATCGAACATTAAGATGAAAAAATGAATAATATAATTTATAAAATGTTTTGTTTAGACAGAGAGGGACTTTTGGGGTTGTGTGTGTTGTAGCCTTGCACCCCCCCCCAAACAGACTGTTTACATTGTTATTTAATGTTGCTATGTTGTTGTTCTTCAGTTACAGTGTGTGTATGTGTTTACTCTGTTATTTTGTGTCCAGCTCAGAGTTAGGGAGAGTGTGTTTGTGTTTGGTGACCATCAGAAGAAAGAGCAGGGCTAGGAGTGACCTACCTCAATTTTCAGTTGCTTTTCAAGTGGCACTGTTTTCCCTCGCTCTCAATAAAAGAGCATTTTTCAAACAGAAGTTATGGCCTCATCTGACTCTTCTTCTGCACCATGTCAAATTATGTATATATTGAAACTCCACCCATCTGTGTCTTCACATCATATATCAGCCACTCTCAGGTCACTCTGTCCACAGGATCAGTGTGTATAGATACTGGTCACTTTATCAGAATTCCCTTCCTTTAAGCTCCACCTGGAGTTTGTTAATGCCCATTTATTGATGTACAGTTTTTCTTGGCCATCCTCAACCCTTCAACAGCGACTTTCATTCCATATATATCAATGTTCATTCCATATATATCAATGTTCATTGTATATATATCAATGTTCATTGTATATATATCAATGTTCATTCCATATATATCAAAGTTCATTGTATATATATCAATGTTCATTGTATATATATCAAAGTTCATTCCATATATATCAATGTTCATTGTATATATATCAAAGTTTATTCCATATATATCAATGTTCATTCCATATATATCAATGTTCATTCTATATATATCAAACTTCATTGTATATATATCAAAGTTCATTGTATATATATCAAAGTTCATTACATATATATCAATGTTCATTGTATATATATCAATGTTCATTCCATATATATCAATGTTCACTGTATATATATCAATGTTCATTCCATATATATCCATGTTCATTGTATATATATCAATGTTCATTCCATATATATCCATGTTCATTGTATATATATCAATGTTCATTCCATTTATACAAATGTTCATTGTATATATGTCAAAGTTTATTCCATATATATCAATGTTCATTCCATATATATCAAAGTTCATTCCATATATATCAATGTTCATTCCATATATATCAATGTTCATTCAATATATATCAAAGTTCATTCCATATATATATCAAAGGTTATTCCATATATACCAATGTTCATTCCATATATATCAATGTTCACTGTATATATATCAAAGTTCATTCCATATATATCAAACTTCATTCCATATATATCAAAGTTCATTCCATATATACCAATGTTCATTCCATATATATCAAAGTTCATTGTATATATATCAATGTTCATTGTATATATATATATCAGTGTTCATTCCATATATATCAAAGTTCATTCCATATATATCAAAGTTCATTCCATATATATGAATGTTCATTGTATATATATATATCAGTGTTCATTCCATATATATCAGTGTTCATTGTATATATATCAGTGTTCATTCCATATATATCAGTGTTCATTGTATATATATCAGTGTTCATTGTATATATATCAAAGTTCATTCCATATATATCAATGTTCATTGTATATATATCAGTGTTCATTCCATATATATCAGTGTTCATTGTATATACATCAGTGTTCATTCCATATATATCAAAGTTCATTAAATATTTCCTATTTGGCTTGCCATAATATATATATATATATATATATATATATATATATATATATATATATCAGAAATTGGTTTGCCATAAGAGAGGCCAAGACACAAACTATTCCAAATATGAGTCAAATATCTTCCAAACCTTTTAGCTACATCTACACCGTAAGAAATAAAGGTTCTCTTCAGGTACAATTTTTTCATTCATCAAGGGACAAACAATGTAAATGTTCCATGAAAGGTACAACAGTGGTTTTAAGGTCCAACTGTGAACCTTAAATAAGTTTTCCAGGTGAAAAGTTTGTATTTGTGCCTTTTCATAACCGATTAAACAGAACAATAAAATAAAAAGCCTGGAGTCAGTGTGGAGTCAGTACAGCTATCATTTCAGTGGATTATGGTACAATTATGTTCCCTGACTAAAGGTACTGAGATGTACCCTTGAGGGAACCACCCCAGTGACAAAAGAGTTACAGCCCCAGTAACAGTTTACTACCTTTATTTCTAGAGAATGTAAAAGATAGTTGTATGTAACGCAGGTAATGTGTGTAGGTCACAACCATTCTACAGGACATAGCAAGAAATCAGCCTGCAGCAAAGCATGACAATAAGTAAATTTAAGTAAACTGGACAAACTAAGGGCTGTCCTCTTATCTTTACTTAACGCCATATGTCTTCAGGTAATGCCTAGGACAAGGGTCTCTGGTCAAACCTGTGAACCAACCAAACAGTTGCTATAAATGAATGTCACTATCATCAGCCTGTAAAACTCATGTCCAGTCTTAAGACCATTAATTACAGGTCTCAGATTCTATGTTTAAACCAACAAATGTCTACAGTTTACTTGCTGTCACTGGAACCTTTAGAGGGACCCAGCAGAAATAAAACCTGCCTGCATCAGCCAGGAAGCTTAAATTGGGCCATGGTTTGGATCTTCCAGTAGGACAATGATTCAAAATCAACACAAAAATGGTTCACCAACCACAGATTTAAGGTTCTACCATGGCCACCCTATTCTCTGACCTAAACCCCATAGAAAACTTGAGGGCTGAGCTGGTGACCCTGTTATCTTACTTTAGAGCTATTATCTTTTGATTTAGGCATTTTCCTATCGTTGTGCTTCAAATAAAGATTAGATTTTGTTAATATTCTGAATGAAAGATGAAAAAAAAAAGAAAAAGAGCAATAATGGCGCTTTTAACTGAATAAACATGATGATTAGAAATGATCTCTTTTAACAAATTTGCTTTTGTCTTTGACATCTGCCTTTGAAGCATACAATTTCATTAAGTCTGTATGACAATTTTAAAAGAAGAGCCATTAGATAAACCAACACCTTCCACTTTATTTATTTATGTATTTATTTATTTATTAGTTAGTTTTTTGATTGGGTAAAAACATTACAAATGCTTTATTTGATGGCTTCATTTCTTGCTAAAAAAATCTCTAAAACAACTAATATTAGGCATAAATGTATTACTTTCCTAGGTTTCCACAACATTCCAGTCTCAACAAACACTATATTCACTAAAGCTGATGTTTTTCCAACATTCATAAAATTTAAAGTATACAGCATGCAAGTAAACCGGTATAGCCTGGATCCTTCACATTTATGGTGACAGAAATCTAAACCTTGAGGTTTGTGCACATGGCGGATGAGGTTTTGTGTACTCATGTATATAAAATCTGCTTAATGCTTATCATGTCATTCTTCACAAGTATTCACTTACAGAAAACTTTCAGAATTTAGTGGTTTATTCAACCATGTTTCCAAGAAAATTTGGGATGCAGTGCAAAATGTAAATAAAAAAAAATACAATGATGTGCAAATCATTTTAAACTGTATATTTAACTGAAAATACTACAAAGGCAACATATCAAATGTTGATACTGAAAAATGTTGTTTTTTGCAAAAATATATGCCCATTTTGAATTTGATGTCAGCAACACATTTCAAAACAAGTTGACACAGGGACAACAAAAGACTGGTAAAGGTCAGTAACATAATTGGGTATAAAAAGAGCATCTCAGAGACGCTGAGTCTTACTGAAGTAAAGATGGTGTGGAGTTCACCACTTTGTAAAGCACTACATGGGAAAAGAGTCCAACAATTCAAAAATAACATGAAATAGCAAAGAACTTTTGTCATCTACACTACATAATATCATTAATAACTGCATCAAAAACAGACATGATTCTGTAGTGGAAATCACTGTATGGGCTCAGAAACACACCAAAAACCACTGTGTCTGTGCACACCATTTGTCACTACATCCACAAATGCAAGTTAAATCTCTACCATGCAAAGAAGAAACCATATACATAATTCAGAAACACTGCCAGAAAAATGCCGCCCAAGCTCATTTAAGATGCACTGAGGTGAAGTGGAGAAGTGTGCTGTGGTCCAATTAATCAAAATTTTAAATTCTTTTTGGAAATAATGGGCACTGCGTCCTTCAGGCTGAAGAGGTGAGGGACCATCCAGCTTGATCAGTGCACAGTTTAAAAGCCAGTATCTGTGATGGTATGGGGTGCTATTAGTGACTTGCATATCTGTAAGGGCACTACAGATATGCATATCTGTAAGGGCACTACACTGTATATATATATATATATATATATATATATATATATATATATATATATATATATACCACATTTTGCATATATTACAACAGCATAGCTCTGTAGTAAAAGAGTCTGGGTAAAAAATTGACCTGACTGCAGTCCAGACTTGTCACCAATGAAAACAACTGGTGCATTATGAAGGAAAAATGTGACAAAGGACACTCTGAACTGCAATTGGTCTCCTTAGTTCCCAGACACTTACAGAGTGTTGTTGAAGGAAGAGGTGATGAAAGACAGGGGTAAACATGCTGCTGTCCCAACTTTTTTTGAAATATGTTACAACAATACAATTTCACAACATTTGATATGTTCTCTTCTTTATTTTGTTTCTGATGTGATTGGATAATACCAGCTTCAATATTGAAAGTTGGTTAAGTGGTTGATTTATTAAATGGATCAATAATTCTGAGGCCTTCATTGTACTCAAAACCCCCTATCTTGGAAAAACCTTTTAATATTGTTAAAGTTTCAACATGTACTGTTCACTCCCCAGTCCATACAATCCATACATGGAAATGAAACAGCAATAAAAGACTCTTTTGAATTCACAATTTTTGTGATGTCACATACTGGCTTACTATTGTTCTTTGGCACAAAAATAAAATCACGCAAACAATATTAGCAGACTTCAAAGAGAAGTACCAACAAATATAGATTACAGGTATGGGCCCAATAAATATTCTGTAGTCCTTCATAAATACAAATAAAGTTCCTGTTAAACAAAAAGGAGCACTTTCATTTTTTTTTTCATTGAACAAGTCTAAAACCTTGTTTTTCTCTAAGTTCTGTGTGAATTAATGCCAAAACTCCTTTGTACTACTGTGAAAAGTATAAGAGGAAAAATGTAATAAATATTTACAAAAGCATCTTAACTACTCAAGGCTCATGGTAGTTGTTTTCCTTTATGACAACCCATTAGTGAGATATGGTCAGTTTTATGACTACCAGATAGTAGTACATGCTACATATAAACATAATATTTTTCATAGTTAAAAAAGTTATGTATAACATATAAACCCATAAATGGCTTAGCTCTATACATAAATGACCATTGTTCACAATTACTTAGCAATCATTTTTACCTGTCTCAATTTTTTTTTTTGTTTATTGTGCCTATACTATTACGCTGTTACACTGTACACATTTTTATGCTCTTTTCCATGCAAGCTAGATTTGAGAAACATTTGACTATTCGAGTACTTACTTTAAACAGCAGCAGAGATGTTAAAATGTGGAAGAGTTTCGGTGTGATGAAGTTCTGCTGAGTGAAGTTGAAACCATCTGGAAGAATGTGTGCTATTCTATTTGTATTCAGGTTCCTTGACTATGTCACAACACCACACCTTTTCTGAAAAAGCACTAGATACATTCCAGTTTTTGGCATACTGTCAGAAAGAGTGCGGTTTCTGCAAAATATTGCAATTTCACTATATTTGCATTGTAGCTGTTGACATTGTACATGCCTATGCGCAATAATCAGATTTAGATGCACATTAATAGTCTCATGCAAACTAAGATTTGACTATCTTATAAACAGTTTCATGTTGTCTGTTAAAACTGGGGGAAAGTCTTAATCACAATAAGACAACACAACCTTGATATTTTAAACTGAAAACCACTCAGGACAATCACATGTACTCAAACATTTATGCTTCTTTGGTTTTAGCCTGCATCAACTTCTTTATGGACAATGTTACCGCTGTTAAACACATTCAGACATTCCCCAACCTTAAACCTTGAATGTACAGAGATGTTCAGGTACTGTTGAAGGTACTTGATGATAATATTTTTCCTACAAGAGATCCAGAGGCTTATAAAACAATTAGGGCCACTCTTATTTAAGCAGAGCGCTGCAAAATGATTACAGAGGACCTTTTTAAAAGCTCAGACTCCTGGCATATGTGGCAGGGCATTAAATCTATCACAGAAAACAAAAGTAACAACACCTGTCCAACCTGTATGACATCTTCCTGAAACAGGCCACTGTCCTTACCTGCTTTAAGTCTGCTACAATCATCCCTGTTCCAAAACAGACTGCAGTCAGGTTCCTGCATGACTATCGCCCAGTGGCATTGACACCCGTTGTTATGAAATGTTTCAAGTGACGAGACTTAGCACACATACAAAGCAATCAAAACCCCCTTCTACTGGACCAATACCAGTTTGCTTATAAGGCAAATGGTTAGACTGAGAATACTGTTTTATTGGGCCTTTACTGCCCTGTCACACCTGAAATAGTGGGACACTGGAGCACCACTGCAAACCCATTAATGATTCCGACATCATTACAACATTTGTGGACGACACCATTGTGATAGGTTTGATCTCCAGCAACAATGAGTCAGCCCACAGAAAAGAGGTTGAGAACTTGGGGAGCTGGAACCAGGACAACAACCTTGCTTTCAACTTGCGCATCATTAAAATGGCCCAGAGGATCACTGGCTTACAGCTTCCAGCACTTAAAGATATTTAGAGAACCCACTGTAGCCGCAAAGCCATTAGCATATGTAGAAACCTGACCCACTCTGAACACAGCATCTTCTCTCCTCTGCCATCTGGCAAGCGCTACAGAGCTCTGAATGACCAGAATGAAAAACAGTTTTTACCCCAGTGATGTCACACTGCTCACTCCCCTTCATAGCAGCAACACCACTATAACTGTATTAGACCTCAACAATGCTACTGCATTTAAACATTTGCACACACTGATCTATGTGCAGTCTGTTTCTACTGGCACTGACTGCAATAATATGTTTCAACACTGTGACTGTTTCTTTTATTTATTATACCCTGTGTGTTTACACTTTTATACTTTATGTTTTTACCTTTGATTAAGCATCTACAAGCTGGCTACAAATGACACCTCATTATATTGTATAGCAATAACAAAGATATCATATCTTAAATAGTTTCATTAGATTTTTTCTAGGTTGGGCTGTCCAACTACATATATATTGTAGTGCCTTGCTACTGGCTCACACTATCTTTGAGAAGCTCAGGAGATGATGCAATGTGAGTGGCCTCATGCAGAAGCTCATGGTAGGTGCTCACCCAGTCCCACTTTATATTAAGTGTCCCTAATAACTGTGTAGTTACCCATGATTAACACATGCAACAACACTGTAACTACTGATGATTTAGTCAATGTAATTACATATGTGTATCAACTTTCAGTTTTGCCTCATATAATTACAGAAGTGTATCTTCTACACAGGAACTTTCCTGTAGTGTAGTTTTAAAGTTACACTTTAAAATAAGTGGACATTCCTGTGTAGTTGCTATGTAGGTACTGTGTAATAATGGAGTGGTAATAGAGACGTTGCTTTGGGGGGAAATGCAACACATTTAATTAATGCCATAAAAGTTACATGTTAAGATAAGTGGACATATGCTGTTCTGTCACATTACAGAATGGTTTAAAATTGAGACAGGTTATAATGTCACAACAGTGGCAACATAAATGCTAGTTAATGTCAGGAAAGCTGGCAGATACAATGTAAGTAATGTCTTAATGTAAGTTATTATATACTTCCCTTTACAAACTTCTGGAAAAACTGCTCTTCCAGTCTGATTACAAATGTAATTACATTTATGTTATTACTCTTGTGTAATTGAGAGAGAATAGGCTGTCACCACCATTAGGATACACTTGTGTAATTACATGTGGCAAAACTGAAGTTGATACACATGTATAATTACATAAGGTGACCATTTGTAATCCACTCGTAACAGTGACTAAATCATTAGTAGTTACATTGCTGTTGCATATCTTGTTCATATGTAACTACACAGTTAATAGAGACACAATATAAAGTGGGACCGCTCATCCTCCTAAAAAGGACTGTTTATTTTTTTATTTTTTATGTTGTTATAGTTTAAATTGTGAGTATGCATTGGTCTTTTGTCTGGGGTGCGGGTTGTTTGTGTGTGGCGGGTTACTGTGAGGGTAAAGCTTGTGGCCAGTGGTGACTTCCCCCATGGGTTTGTCCCTCACGAACAAGACCTGAAATACTTTGACTCCTCCACCTGGGGCAGGTCTTTTCCCCTTACCAGGAGTGTGGGTGCAATGCCATATAGGCAGTTTGAGATGGCAGGGAGGTTCTTAACGATGTGGACCCTGTGGCGGAAACTGGCTCTTGGTACGTGCCTTCCTGTTTCTGTCACAGAATCATGGCCTCACCTTTGTCTTACTCTACACCAGTGCTACAGTATACAACACGCCACCTTTTTTCATCCCTCCCAAAGAACCTGTTATATTAGTGTTTGTGAATGTAATTAGAGTGCTGCAAAAAGCTTTAACCACCTGCCACACCTGCACCTGACTGATGAGTCAGTACTGTAGATGTACTTCTCGGTTGCCTACTTTAATTACTGTGCCACTGAGAGGATAATATGCTCACATAAAAATAATCATTATTTGAATAGTGTAGAAAAGTTGATTATTTGTGTTGCATAATTATGAAATCAAGACAATAAATTAATGCAAGGACCTTATTTTGTGAATATGGCACAAATTAATTTGCAGTCGTTGCACTGGCAGGTTTGAGCGTGACAGATACATCTATGGTATAATCCTAATCTGGCATAGAGTGACAGGAGATAATTATATAACAATATATATGTCCTGAAGCTTTTTTTTTATTTTTCAAATTGTTGGAAGTGCACTTCTGGGTCTCCCTCACCTGTCCTGCAGTTACCACACATTCTCTCCTCTCTCTGTAACCATGACTTTTTAAACCCGCCTTATTCAATAGCCAGGCTATGGTCACTGAGTCTGTTTTTGTTGAACTTCTGTCCCTGCTTCATGTCTTGAAGAGTTCAGATCCTGGGATTGGAGCCTTAAATAGCAGTGTTGTTGTGGGACTTGATTTAAGATCAGAATCATGATCAGTTTTATTGGCCAAGTGTGCTTGCACACATAAGGACTTTGTCTCCAGGTTACAGTGCTCATAAACAGTGCAACTGCCAATATACAGTGCTTACATATAACAGTAAGACAATAGACATGATTTGCAAGTAACCCATTGCTTAAATACAACTACAACAAAGACCAAAAATAGTGCATGGCTTCAGTATTGCACAAGGACCAAGATATTACTTAATATTACATAGCTACTGTTGAATATTACACGGTTCAGAGTATGTGGTTTTGGGGTGTTTAGGCACATGACTTGTGTAAGTATTCATTCCATAGCTTCCATAGCTAGCAGAAAGAAACTGTTCTTGTGCCTGAGGGTCCTGAGTAATTTTACCTGCCTGTTTTCTGATATGGTAAAATAGATCCTGGACAGAGGGCAGATTGCTGCTGATGATCCATTCCGCAGCTCTGACTATCCTCTGCAGTCTGGACTTGTCATGCTGGGTGGCAGAGCAGAACAAGGCAGTGAGGTATGAGCAAAGTATGGATTCAACAGCAGCTCTGTAGAACTGGCACAGCAGCTCCTTGGGAAGGTTGTACTTTCTCAGCTGGTGTAGAAAGTACATCCTCTGCTGCACCTTCTCCATGATGGAAGTTACATTAGACTCCCAACTCAAGACCTTGCAGGTGATAGTACCAAGGGACCTAACGATTCTGTGCTTGCCACAAAGCAATTGTGGATGATGAGAGGAGAAAGTAGAGAAAAGTTCTTTCTAAAGTTCACCTTTATTTCCACAGTCTTGAGGTTAAGCACTGAGCTATTATTACTGCATCAAAAGTGTAAGCCTGTCAGCCTTCTGTCTGTATGCAGATTCACCAAAGGTAAAATAGCTGGTGTAGGTGGAGAAGAGCGGTGGCGAAATTGCACATCTTTATGGGGCACCAGTAATAGGAGTACAGGTGGTGGATGTGATTTCACCCAGACTCACATGTTGCTTCCTGTCAGTCAGGAGATCCAGTAGCAGGTGGATCTGGGCACAGACACCTGGAGGAGTTTATGATGGAGGATTTCTGGAGTTACAGTGTTAAAGGTCAAGCTGAAATCGGCAATCGAAATGGGCTGTCAAGTTGATGCAGTATGTAGTGAATATTAACAGCATCGTCCACTAATCTATTTGCCCTATACGCAACCTGTTGGTGGTCCAACATCAGTTCTGTAATGTCTTTCAAGTGGGCCAACACTAGTTCTTCAAAGACCTTCATCACCACAGATGTCAGAGCTACTGGCCTGTGTTCATTCAGACCTGAGATACAAGGCTTTTTGGGTATGGGAATGATGGTGGAGCATTTAAAGCAGGATGGCATGATGGACAGCTCCAATGACTTGTTGAAAATTTGTGTGAAGATGGGTGCTAACTGATAAGCACAGGTTTTCAGACACAATGTGGATACCATATCAGGTCCAGGGACCTTTCTGATCCTTTGTCCTTTAAAGAGGCATTGCACGTCCTCCTCACAGATCAGAAGTACTGGAGCAGTAGAAATGAAAGGGACCCTGGGAGGAGGTAATGTTGGCTGGTTAATGGAATTTTCAAATCTGCAGTAAAATACATTCAGGTATTCAGCTAGACATTGGTTCTGATCCAGGTTGGAAGATGGTTTCTTGTAGTTAGTAAGATCTTTAAAGCCTCTCCATGCTGATGCTGGGCTGTTTGCAAGGACTAAACCCTTTAGTTTTTCAAAGTAGTTTCTTTCAGCTGCCCTTATTTTCTTTGTTAGTGTGTTTCTGGGTCTGTTACATTGGACCCTGTCACCTCTTCTATAGGCTGCCTCCTTATCAAGTCACAGCTGTCAAAGTTTAGCTGTGAACCATGGTTTGTCATTGTTGAATTTCGTCTTTGAGCTCATCCATTTTGGGTATGAAAATAAAGGCAGAGGGAGATGGCGGGGAGGCTCTTGTCAGCATAGACCCCTATGGCAGAAACTGGCTCTTGGTACGTGAAATGTAATCTCACTGGGGGGGAAGGAGCCGGAGCTTGTGCGGGAGGTTGAGAGGTACACTATATTGCCAAAAGTATTTACTCACCGATCCAAATCATTGAATTCAGGTGTTCCAATCACTTCCACGGCCATAGGTGTATAAAAATCAAGCACCTAGGCATGCAGACTGCTTCTACAAACATTTGTGAAAGAATGTGTCACTCTCAGGTAATCAGTGAATTCCAGCGTGGTACCGTGATAGGATGCCACCTGTGCAACAAGTCCAGTCGTGAAATTTCCTCGCTACTAAATATTTCACAGTCAACTGTCAGTGGTATTATAACAAAGTGGAAGTGATTGGGAATGACAGCAACTCAGCCACGAAGTGGTAGGCCATGTAAAATGACAAAGCGGGGTCAGCGGATGCTGAGGCGCATAGTGTGCAGAGGTCACCAACTTTCTGCAGAGTCAATCGCTACAGATCTCTAAACTTCATGTGGCCTTCAGATTAACTCAAGAACAGTGCGTAGAGAGCTTCATGGAATGGGTTTCCATGGCCGAACAGCTGCATCCAAGCCTTACATCACCAAGCACAATGCAAAGCGTTAAATGCAATGGTGTAAAGTGCCGCTACTGGATTCTAGAGCAGTGGAGACATTTTCTTTGGAATGACGAATCACGCTTCTCTGTCTGGTAATCTGATGGACGAGTCTGGGTTTGGCGGTTGCCAGGAGAACAGTACTTGTCTGACTGCATTGTGCCAAGTGTAAAGTTTGGTGGAGGGGGGATTATGGTGTGGGGCTGTTTTTCAGGAGTTGGGCTCGGCCCTTAGTTCCAGTGAAAGGAACTCTTAATGCTTCAACAGACCAAGAGATTTTGAACAATTTCATGCTGCCAACTTTGTGGGAACAGTTTGGGGACGCCCCCTTCCTGTTCCAACATGATTACACACCAGTGCACAAAGCGAGTTCCATAAAGACATGGATGACTGAGTTTGGTGTGGAAGAACTCAACTGGGCTGCACAGAGTCCTGACTTCAACCCGATAGAACACCTTTGGGATAAATTAGAGCAGAGACTGCGAGCCAGGCCTTTTCATCCAACATCAGTGTCTGACCTCACAAATGCTGTTCTGGAAGAATGGTCAAAAATTCCCATAAACACTCCTAAACCTTGTGGAAAACCTTCCCAGAAGAGTTGAAGCTGTTATAGCTGCAAAGGGTGGGCCGACATCATATTAAACCCTATGGATTAAGAATGGGATGTCACTCATATGTGTGTGAAGGCAGACAAATGAATACTTTTGGCAATATAATGTACCAACTGGATATAGTTGGGCTCACCCCCACCCACAGTGTTGGCTCTGGAATCAAACTCCTTGATAGGGGTGGGTCCATCTCCTACTCAGGGGTTGCACAGGGTGAGAGGCGCCAGGCGGGTGTGGGGATACTCACGAGTCCCTGGCTGGCTGCCATGCAGTTGGAATTTGTCCCAGTGGATGAGAGATAATTAAAATCACAGAGAGGAGAACTCTGACTGTTGTGTGTGCTTATGCACCAAACAACAGGTCGGAGTATTCAGCCTTCTTGGAGCGAGTGGGTGGGGTTCTGGAAAGAAGAGCCCTGCCTACAGACTCCATAGTCTTGCTGGGAGACTTCAATGTTGGCAATGACTGGGAGACCTGGAGAGGTGTGATTGGGAAGAACAGCCTGCCCGATCTTAACTCGAATGGTGAATTGTTGGACTTCTGTGCTAGGCATAGTTTGTCCATAACGAACACCAAGTTCAAACACAAGGATGTTCATAAGTGTACATGGTACAAGAGCTCCTTGGGTCAAAGGTCAATGATTGACTTTGTTTGTCATTTCATCTGACTTGGAACCATATGTTCTGGACACTCGGGTGAAGAGAGGTACTGAGCAGTCAACCGATCACCATCTGGTGGTGAGTTGGATCAGATGGCAGGGAAGACTGATGGTCAGATCTGGTAGGCCCAAGCGAATAGTGAGGCTGAGAATGACTGTCAGAGCCCTCTGTTTGGAATGATTTTAACTCCCACCTCTGGGAGAGCTTTTTCCAGGGGACATGGAGTCTGAATGGACCCTGTTCAAAACTTCCATTGTGGAAGCTGCCGGGTGTAGCTGTGGCCAAAAACTTGTTGGTGCCTGTCAGGGTGTTAACCCAAGAACCCCCTGGTGGACACTGGTGGTGAGGGAGACCATCAAGCTGAAGAAAGAGGCCTTTAGAGAATGGATGGCCCGGAGGACTTCTGGCTGAGCAGATATGTACCGACAAGCAAAAAAGGTGGCAGCAGCAATGGTGGCGGAACCAAAATCCAGGGCATGGGAGGAGTTTGGTGAGGCCATGGAAAAAGACTTTCGGTCGGCCTCAAGGAGGTTCTGGACAACTGTCTGGCGACTCAGGAGCGGTCGGTGGAGAAACTCTGACTTCAAATGAGAACATTTTCAGTCGGTGGAAGGAGCACTTTGAGGAAATCCTTAATCCGAGAGACATTCCTCCCTCACGGGAGTCAGGGCCAGAGGCTTCTGGCATGTCAGGCTCTATTTCCCTGGCGGAGGTCACTGAGGTAGTTAGCAAGCTCTTCAGTGGCAAGGCACTGGGGGTGGATGAGATCTGTCTGGAAATGCTTAAGGCTCTGGATGATGTGGGGCTGTCATGGCTGACATGGCTCTGCAATATTGCATGGACTTCGGGAACAGTACCCTTGGACTGGCAGACCAGGGTGGTTGTCCCTATTTTTAAGTAAGGGGACCGGAGGGTGTGTCCCAGCTACTGGGGAATCACACTGCTCAGCCTTCCTGGGAAAGTTTATGCCAAGGTGCTGGAAAGGAGACTACAACCAATAGTTGAACCTCAGATTGTGGAGGAACAATGCAGATTCCGTCCAGGCCGTGGAACAATGGACCAGCTTTTCACCCTCTCACAAATTGTTAAGGGGGCATGGAAGTTTGTCAATCCAGTCTACATGTGTTTGGGCTTACGACCGTGTTCCCCAAGATATCTTGTGGGAGGTCCTTTGGCAGTATGGGGTTCCAGGGGTTCTACTCTATGCCATTAAATCTTTGTATTCCCGGAGTAAGAGCTGTGTTTGTATACTCGCATTAAGTCAGGCTCTTTCAGTGTTAGTGTTGGACTTGTCTCCTCTCCTGTTCATGATATTCATGGACAGGGTGTCAAGGTGTAGCTGAGGTCAGGAGGGCATTATGTGTGGAGGCCGGAGGGTGGCATCTTTCCTATTTGCAGATGATGTTGTTCTTTTGGCTGGATCGCATCATGTAAATGTGTTTTGCTTGAATTTTGGGTCAACTTTGAGCTCTAAAATCCAGTCAGTTGCATATTGTAGCTCACTGATATATAACATTATGTATGGTTAAGTGAACTTTATATGGTCATGAACACTATGTATGGTTATGCTCTGCATTCCACAAATACAAGAAAACAAAAAAGAGAACATACCAGCAAATGTACCAAGTAATATGAACTGAATTATTATACTTGAATGAAGATACTTGCATGTACTGAAACACTGAATCACTAAAAACTGAAATATTTCTCACATTAGTTACTCTGTACTTACATACTGTGCTTCGAATTATATACCAAATATTACTAGTAAGTACATGTTTAGTATTAAATTATAAGTACTACATGTTTGCCATTATACTTCTGAGTAAGTACTTTTGTTCACACCTTTTTAAATAGTTATTAAGTGTAAAGTATGTACCTGGAAATTACTGGTAAGTACCACATATTTACCTATTAAATACTAGTTACTTACCATACTGTCAAGTGCTAGCAGTGTTTTATTAAGCTGTTGTAAAAACATGAAGCTGTCTGACCACTCTGATTAGACCGTAAACTGAGAGTGGGCTTCACAAGGTTTACTGCTGTTCTTGGACCAAGCTTCTTCCTAAAAGCATCCCAAAAGGTTGGCTGTTTGTTTTCTGTCATTACTTTAACTCTATAGCTACTAGGGGTGGGAATCTCTAGGCACCTCACAATTCGATTAGATTATGATTAAGAGGGCTGCGATGCGATTATAAAACGATTATCAATGCATCTTTTTTCTATACAGGATTTCTATTTTCTCACTGTGTCAGGACTTGGTACTTTTAAAGCAAAGTATTTGTAATGATCCATAATGAATTTACTTCCAATATCTTTTATTACTAAATCAAATGGAAGTGATGTGGCAAGTGAACTAGAAGGCTTTCATTCACTGCCTTTGGAGCACTGCCACTCATCTGCGATAAAATGCGCTGTTAGGGTGAAATAAGATCCAGTGGCAGTGAATGTCCACACAGCACAGGTTACAGCCATCCTATCCATTTTCTTTAGTGATTTTGTAACTTCGGTTTTGGTCTTGTTCGTTGTAGAGACGGGAGGGGGATCCGCTGTGTCAGTAAAATATCTTCGAAATGGGACGTGTGCAGCATAGCGCAAAAGCCCTGTTTCTCAGTGACTAAGAACTGGCAGACTGCAGGTCACATAGCAACGATGCGTTATTCACATTCATAAACAGCGCAGTTGATTCCTGGTAAGTTAAATCTGTCAAAGACTGTCAAACACAAAAGTTGAGAAGATGAAGTCGCTTCTCTTTCAAATTTTCCCGGTCCACCTTAAATATTTACATTTGGCACCTCAGTCAGAATTTAAGGTGGAATGGGAAAATTCGAACAAAAAGCTGGAGAACGAGAAGGGACTTTAGCCTCGGAAAACAGTTGCACATTGAGAGACATTTTACGAGAAACTGATCTACTTCTGAAGAAAAGTTTTCTGGCAGAAATTGGAGGAAAGTGGCTAAAGCTAAAGCTTAAAGCAGAGCAAAGTAAGTCCGCGTTTTCGTTTATGTTTTTTAACCTAACTTATACTAGGACATTCGCACATACTGAGACATACTGGACATAAATGTTGCGGCTGCTAAGATAATCTGATTTTTGTTGAAAGGACAAAATGGCTCTTCTTAACATTTGGGGTGTGACTCCTGACCTAACCTGGCTTTTAATGCAGAGGGTGCCGGTCAGTTTTCTTGCTCATCCAGTAGTGTTTTTGTTATGTGCCACCACAGAGCATCTGGGCGCTGCACTTTCCCACTTCCAAGTTCCGCCTTTTGTGTTCAGTCAACATTACATTATAAATTAAATATTTAGAAAATCGCTTTTTGGCGTTTGTGAATCGATTCAGAATCGTTCACGTCCGCATCGCAATGCATCTAAGAATCAATTTTTTCCCACACCCCTAATAGCTACATACTGTATTTCAATTTGATCAACAAAAACTACTGAATAAAATACCATTATGCCTTATCCTTTTTATTTTTTTTTACACAAATTTGCATTTCAGTAAGCAAGAGCGTAATTAATACTTGATGTTAAATTAAAATTATGTGACTATTACTTTCTGTGGACTCAAAATGTTACCATTTGGTCAACATGTCCATTATGCTGGCAGTCCTACTGTTTTAGTGGAAGTGGAGAGGTGGACTGTGTCCCCTCTGGTAACTGAGAAGCAGTAATGATTTGTGTAATGGAAGATTGGGTTAGAGAATAGAATATCTGTAGTTAAATTTATTTCTGCATTTGGAAAATCCAGCAATGAAAATCTAATGATTAAATTGACTGTTTATTAAATAAACCACCCATCAGTAAAATTTTGTTAAACTTTTGTGGAACTTACCAGCATTTTCTTCAAATAATTATGTAGAATTTACACAATGTAGTACTATATACAAAATCTAAATTTGCAAAAAAAATGTGTATACAAAAACATACCTCATATTGAAAACTACTACTTTACAATAAGATTACATTTATGAAGGAGTTTTGAATGATTAAAAATGTTATTAATGGTAACTACTTGATTATAGATCATAATACACAGTTATACAAACATAAATAAAAGGACATGCTGCTTGCCGAATAGTAAGCCCACATTCATAGATACTGTTAAACCTCAGACTTCGCTGGTAACTGACCTTACTTTGTCTTCTCCATTAATCAGCATTAAGCCTGACTGTAACATTCATCAGATATTCATTAATAAGTCACTATCATTTAACCATCAATATGATGTTTTTTAGTGAGAAATGATAATATGTTTACATTAATATATGAACGTACTTAATTCACATTCTAAGGACTTAGCACTATTATTTACCCTGACAATTTCAGTGTGTTATCTGCTGTCATCTTCATGATTTACAGTGACATGCAAAAGTTTGGGGACCCTGTAGCTGTTTGCTCAGTTTGTAATGTAGTTAAGAAATGGCCGGAATGGTGGAGGTCAAGTTGAGGTCTGGAAGACTAAGAAAACTTTTCAAGAGAACTGTTCAAAGGATTGCCAGAAAGGCTAGTCAAAACCCCTGTTTGATTGCAGAAGACCTTCAGTAAGATTTAGCAGACTCTGGAGTGGTGGTGCACTGTCCTACTGTGCAGTGATACCTGCACAAATATGACCTTCATGGATAAGTCAACAGAAGAAAAACTTTCCTGCCTCCTCACCACAAAATTCAGCATCAGAAGTTTGCAAAGGAGCATATGAACAAGCCTAATGCATTTTGGAAAAGGTCCTGTGGACTGACAAAGTTAAAATTCAACTTTCTGGCCACAATGAGGAAAGGAAAAAGGGTGCAGAATATCATGAACATAACACCTTTCCAATAAGCATGGAGGTGGCTCGATCATGATATGAACTTGTAGCCAGTGGCATGGGGAACATTTCACTGGAAGAAGGAAGAATAGATTACATTAAATATCAGCAAATTCTGAAAGCAAACATCACACTGTCCGTAAAAAGCAAGAATGGAAAGACTCTTCTGGCTACAATCATTAGTACTAATCATGCAGCGTGGCCAAACTTTTGCTAAAGGCCCTTTTTCTTATTTCGAGACTGTAAAAGATGGAAATAAAGAAATAATCTTGCCTAAATCATTAAAGAAATGTGTCATTTTTAATTTTATGCTTTTTGGAAAATCAGGTAACCTTTTCCTCGATTGGCTATTCACAGTAACAGAAATTTTGACCAGGTGGTCATGTATGCTGAGAAGGTAGTACTTGTGATTCTTTGGGTTGGGTGACATATTCTTTAGGACAACATTCCAGGTGTGGCACAGTTGCTAACCTTCCTTTACTGGTTTACTGCTTACTCACCATTACATATCTGTGGCCTGCCTAAAGCATCCTTGGTATCTGTTATTCTTTGGGCTATTACCTCTGCTCCCAGTACATCACATATTTTTCCATTTTGCAATTGCTGCATCAAAGTCTTAAGGTTTTCCTCTTTGGTTTGATTTTGATCTTAAGTGGCCAAGAATCATTGGTTAGTAAGTTATGAACACTCATAAAAACCAAAAGGGAGCCTTACCATAAGTTGTAAAAGACACCAGCATTTAATAAGATTCACTTAATACAAATTGACAAAAGAACCATAGCTGAGCAGTCGGAACACTTTATCCTGCTTTCAGTCTTTAATTGCAGAAATGATAGAATGCTGAAAATGTCCTGTTTTAGTTATAACTGCTTATTAATGATTTGCAATGTGTTTATGAATTAATAACCATTAATAAACCACTTTTAAAACAATGAATTTAATCATGATAATTTTATGAAGTAAGGGTCTGCATATATTAATATGTGTCTACTTTTTAAAAAGCCCCCCAGCTTTGGAATAATCTTCTGAATGATCTCAGGGAGCCCTTGCGTCTTTGTTACCCTCTGACTCTCCCTGTTTAGTTAATCTGTAATTGCTCTGCCTGCTGGTGTCATTTTCCTTCAGTAAATGAAATCATCATTTACAAACAACATTGTGTTTAGTTGGGTTATATTTGTCTAATATTAAAAATAGTTTGATTATCTAAAACATTCATATAATGACAAATATGCAGAAATAGAAGACGTTAGGAAGGGGGTGAATACTTTTTCACAGCACTGCATTATAATTTGTTATAAAACCTGACTTTCTAAAGTCAGATACTCTTGCTATTTTAAAGATTTATGCATGTATAACTGTTTAAGAGCAATTCTACCAGCTTATGTCTGGTATTATAAGGTGTCATGTGTGCCATATAACACAGAAAATAATTTTCAGTAACACTTTATATGAATTCTGTTTCATAAAGCATTAAAATGCTTTAATAAATTGTTATATGGCATACATAATACCATACAACGGAGAATATAAATATGCTTATTCAATTGTTTATTAGTAGTTTTAGTCACATGCATAACACTTTATAAAATAAGAGTATGTAACTGGATAATGTCAGGTTTCAAACAAAGCAAGTCTTGGCATGTCTTTAGGAAAACTAGCCTAGCAAGTTTGGCAAATGTGGCAGAGCTCCAGGGTCAAACCAGGGTATGATGTTTATCATCCTTTATTTTGTAATTTATTGTGCTTTAATTGTTTTATTAATTTGTAGGACCTGCTATGTTTTTTATTCTCCCTCTTTTCTAGACTGGCTGGTGTGTGAGCACCAGCACTCAGAGTTTAGCTTTAATTGATTTTTATAAGAAAAAAGAAAAATGGAAAAGACTAAGAACAGAAAATGCTGACATGTAATGATGGTACAAAATACCATTACTGCAAAAAGCTTCTGAGATGAAAATTAAAAAAAGAAAAAAGTAAAAAACAGGACATCATTTATTTTCACGTCTCCCTAAAACGTCCCAAATACATTACAGGAAGGTAAAGAAGGCAGAAACATAGCAGTCATTATGACTGCTTTTGGGTTTTTGCTGTCGTTAAAATCAACGGCTTTAGAGCTCAAACTATGTCACGGAATGAAAGTCACAAAATTACCAACTAATATGAAGTGAGAGCCTACTGGAATGTTGACAAACACCTATGTATGTTTTACTTTCTTTTTCTCTGATTTTGAGGAAGTGTGTGTGCTAGACACTCCTGTTTGCTGTCAGGCAGCACCGTAAAAAAGTAGAAGGCAAATCTGATCTGAAGTGGTTTTGAGGTTTGATCTGATGTATAGTACAGCTTTTGTTCCTCTAAAATATTTTTCCCCATGCATTGTTTCATACAAGATATTTAAGTCGAATAAAATCAGTTAAACTGCTTGTTACGTGATGAAGTATTTTTGTAGGGTTTACAATTTTCTTAATATGGATTTGTTTTTACTCATGGATAGAATAAACATTTTTAATGGACTGGGCAGGTTGTTGAGTGGATGTTGAGTTGTTTGTGCAATGCTGTGTTGGTTACATTGTCAAGATAAAATGCTTTCATTTTAGAGAAGGTGGCAATCTACATCCCCTTACCCATAATGGATAGCGGTAACATCAATCCTTGTAACTGTGGACAATTATACATAATGGGCAGAGCCACATGCCATCAATGAGTTTGGCCAAGAGGGGAGCTGTGTTGTGGCTTTCTGCATTGTAGGTTCTCTAGTTCATTTTCATATCACCAGTGTTCTGTGTGTGTTTTTGTTTATCACTTACACAATAATCGCCAAGTTGCATGTATCATATGAGTTTTTCCATGCAGATGAAATCTACCCCTTGTTGCTCAGTTCTCTAGTCCACCACTGTAAGCATAAATGAGGCAATATATGAGCCTTTTCCAAAATGCTTCCTGGCCTCACCTCCTCCTTTGGGTCACCACAATATATTCAGTAGTTTGTTGTTGTCATAAAAAATAGCTTTGCTATTAATGTTCTTTGGCTCTCCCTAGTGGTGATTTGAAGTCACAGATCAGGTCCTGTGTTATTAGAGCTGCAGTTTTATTCAGCAACATCTTCATGTCAATGCATGACTTTTCCTCCTGGAGCAGAAAAAAGATCTGCTGAAATAAAGTAGAAGGTAAAAGGAGGAGGAATTTGCATTGCTACTGCATTATTCATCACCAGTTCAAACAATAGTATATTGTAAAATCAACTAACTAACAAGCCATTCACAAGGTACACTGGGTATATTAGAATAAGGAAACACTACAACATGCCTGCACAGAGGTACTCCAGGACCACGACTCATGAGCAGAGGTTTACATGATCTTTAAAACTGTCCTGTTATCAGTTGAATTATGATATAGTTTTTATTAATGAATAAATGCTTATTTATGATCAACCCCTTCAAAAACAAAAATAGTCACACCTTATTTTAAAAATGCCCTATAGATTTATAATGTCACACACACAGGCTGAAAAAGAAGGTCTGGCTTGATATTTAGGTCTCAAATACACATCTTATACTGATGAAGATATGATAATAATGGTAGATAATTCACTTACATCCTTCAGCACCAAAGTCCCAAAAATCACATATTGTAAAGAGTTATGTTTAGGATAAGGTTAGGAGAATCTGTAACCTAGTGACATGTACAAAATGTGGGTGAACTCTAAAGAACTAGACTCACTGAGCACTTTATTAGGAAAACTATACTAATAATAATTTTTCAGGAGCACTTGCATGTTGTGAATCTCCTGTTTTACCACATCCCAGAGGTGTGCTATTTGATTCAGATCCGGTGACTGGGCCAGAAACTGAAGAACACAAAATGAATTGTCATGTTCATGAAACCACTTTGAGATGACTTTTGTTTTGTGAAATGGTATATTTTCATGCTTTAGTTAGCCATCAGAAGATGGTAAATTGTGCCCATGGAGGGATGCACATGGTCAGCAAGAACACACCAAGAGGCTGGGGCATTTAAGCAATGATTTATTGGTATTAATGGGCACAAAGTGTGCCAAGAAAGCATTTGCCACACCTTTACACCACCTCCACCAGCCTGGAATGCTCACATAAGGCAGGTTTGTGCATGAATTCATGCTGTTGGTGCCAACTTCTGACCCTACCATCTGTGTGCCTCAGCAGGAATTGACATCCATAAGGTTGTTGTTTTTACAGTCTTCTACTGTCCATTTTTGGGGAGTCTGTGCCCACTGCAGCCTCAGCTTTCTGTTCTTGGCTGACAGAAGTGGAACCCAACATGGTCTTCTGCTGTTGTAGCCCATCCACCTCAAGGTTTGAGCCGTTGTGCATTCTGAGATGCTTTTCTGCTCACCACAGTTGTACAAAGAGGTTATCTGAGTTAGTGTAGACTGGTTCTTCACTGACCTTTCTCATCAACAAGGCTGAATCATTTCTGTCTGAAGAACTGACACTCACTGGATGTACAAATATATCTGTCTGGCTTCAACAATCATGCCACAGTCAAGATCACTGAGATCACATTAGTTACTCATTCTGATGGTTGATGTGAACATTACCTGCAGCTGCTGGCCCAAATCTGCATGATTTTATACACTGCACTGTTGCCACAATATCGGCTAATTAGATAATTGCATGAATGAGTAGGTGTACAGGTGTTCCTAATAAAGTGATCAGTGAGATTATATTGTTATTTTCTTATGCCAAAATGTTCACGAGATGGCACTGTGGATCTCCAATGTTTTTTCTTCTTGCTACTAACACTGTAGTATTGTGTAATGATTTTTTTTCATTGAGATTTTAGATTGTTGATACACAAAATACATGTTTGTATGTACATTACACAAAGTACTAACAGGTACATATGAGAAAGAGAAGGACATGGTTAACTTGGGATCCTTCTTATTACAGTAGAAGATGTACAGCCAAATGAATGCACATTTACTGATTGGTCAAGGGCTGTTGGCTCTTGAAAAAGAACATGCTTAAATGCTTGCCTAACAGCACATTAGGAATTAGCAAATTACAAAATAGCTCATTTGGACAAAAGTTGTACATCTCTTCAGTAAATAAGAACATGAAAAAGAATGTCTGAGGTCAGCAAACTCACAACCACATAAACGGGATAATTTTTTATTGAATTGAAGCTACTCATATTGAGGCCCCTTTGGATGCCAACATATGAACTGAATAAACAGCTTAGGAGAACTAAACCCTTCTTTTTTATCAATTTTGCTGTTGACCTAAGAAATCTAAAATAAAATAAAGTTTTGAAGGAATTAAATCAGATAAGTCCATAGATTTGTCCTGTTTATTTATGTTTATAGCCCATAGGTTTCACTGAATAATTCAATTCAGTTATTCATTAATACCAAATGAAATTGTGGAATAATGATAGTTTCAACAGAGCTCCCACTAAATATCACAAATATTAACTTATTTGAGGCAGCTTTATAGTTACAGCAACTGCCCCTTTAACTAGCAACTAAGGATTATTAAAATGTAGAGAACAAAGATAATGACTTTAGTTTTTGTTACACCAGATCCTTTTCTCTTCCCAGAATTCTTTACTTAGCAATAAAAAACATTTATTACATTTATTCATTGCAAATACAAATTAGCCATGTTGTATTTTTGCACACTGAACTGAAAATGAAAACACTTGTACAGCAAACATGCAGTTTCTTGAACAGCACTGTAAAATCTCATGATCTTCCCACATTTATATATACATATACTGTATATACTGTATGGCACATTTTTCCACATTTTCTGTTGTATTCAGAATTCTAGGTTTACCAGTTACCCAAAATATATTACAAAGACATTACAAACAGAAAATAAAAACATTTTCTAATTTTCCATCTGATCTTGTCTTGTGTGTTTCAAACTTCTGAATAATTTTCCCCGTTTCAGGTTCAAAACTAATGAGTCTCATCTGTCCATGGTGTTGCTCTTAAAAGTGGAAACTTTAAGCATTAAAATTTCAACAAATCCTTTCAAAATAACCTGTTGACAAAATCAAATTATGAAGACCAATAAAATAAAGCCAAAGTTCAACATGAAAGCCACGAGAACACTCATCCATTCCCTGACAGCACAAAAACATGAAATGCTCATTAAAAATAGCCTGTATTTTTTTATTTACTTTTTTTTTTTGCTTAATCTTTTTATAAACAATATCCAATTACCACACAATGTTAAAATGCTTATTAGAGTGTAAATGTACATTACAAATAAAACAGTTTATCAAAATATATTCGATGTGTTTTATTTTACATTATTATTTGATTGGAATAATCATTCATGTTTAAGCATATATTTAAGCAAGAAATGTGATGTAAATAGACCACTGCAAGTTTTAATCCCCATGCTCTGTACAACAGACAATGTCTGCATTTACCATGCTGGTAATAGTAAATTCAGAGCTAGTCTTGGGATGGCTCTGGTGTTGCTTCAAGCAGCTCTTTTTGGAAATGTAATAAAGGCTGTCTATCCTCCTCTCTGGGTTGTTTCTTCTTATGAAGGAGCCAACCAATCCCTGCACCTACAATAGGTAAAAGTACAAGAGCAACAGGTGCTGCAATAGCCACTAAAGCAACTTCCGTTACTACTGCTACTGTGATCCCTACTCCTGCTGCAACACCTCCAACAGCTAGTCCTGCCCCTGCTCCTATGGAAGCTCCTGACATACTTTTAGGAAATGTGACAACATTTCTTACTCTTCCTGTGAAAGTTACATCAACATCTTTTGTTCCCCTCTCCCTTTCATTCAATTCCTTCTCCTCCATTTCCTGTTTCTCTCTTTCAAACTTCTTTCTCTCTTCCTCCCGAATCTTTTCCTCCTGCTCCTTCCTCTTTCTCTCCTCCTCTTCTCTCCTTCTCTCCTCCTCTTCTCTAAGCTTACTCTGAGCCCTTTCATACATCTCCTTAGTGTAATGTTTCCCAGATAAGGCACTGATTTTCTTCAGAAGCTCTGAGACCTGATTACGGTTCTGCATGTCTTCATTATTAAATGAATGGTATCTGTCCTCACATTTCTGCACAAGACATTCTAAGTGCTTACTTTGTTTCACATACTGCTCTACAGGCTTCTTCAGTTGGTCTACATGAGTAAACAGTATGATGGTGTGCTTTGAGGCTTCTTCTCCAAAGTTCTCCTGAATCCACTCCACTGAGTTCCTCTCCTCTTCAGTGAATCTCACATCCAGTCTGACCACCAGCAGGAACACATGAGGACCAGGAAGTGACATCTCCACACACCTCTCTATTTCAGCTTTCAGAGCTTGTTCAGTCAGTGATGTGTCACAGAGTCCTGGAGTGTCGATCACTGAGATCTTCCTGCCCTCAACCTGTCCTTCATGTCTCTCACACTTCCTGCTGACAGACTCAGGTGACATGTCTGCCAAAAAGGCTTCTCTGCCCAGGATGGTGTTTCCTGTTGAGCTCTTTCCTGATCCAGTCTTACCCAGCAGCACAATCCTTAAGGCAGAATCTGTAGAACAAAACAATAAAAGTTTCTTTTAATCAGTGTCAGACTGTTTTTTAGCATCGGTAAAATAACACATTCACTAAACATACAAAATATACAGAATATACCCCTTTATTAAGGGGTCAATCAGTTACTATTAACAGTGTTTTGATGTCTATACTAATGTCAAATAAAGTCTTAATTATTTACTTTATGAACACTTCATTAATGCTAAGGGGAACCACATCTGTATGCACACACATCCACCCACAAACATCAGGTATATCAAGTACATATCTAATTCAAATATAATGTATGTACTGGTAAAGTAATATTAATTAAACACTGCTGTGTTGGAATTATAAGGTTCTATCTGACATTTTTGTGAAAATTGAGCTATTCACATATACTTATTCCATGACAACCTCATAACATTATGTGAGGTGTTTTTTTTTTGTTGTTGTTGTTTGTATTTAGTTATATGCATTATTGTACTGGGCGGCACAGTGGCACAGTGGGTAGCGCTGTCGCCTCACAGCAAGAATGGCCTGGGTTTGATTCCCGGCCGGGCGACCAGGGTCATATCTGTGTGGAGTTTGCCTGTTCTCCCCGTGTCTGTGTGGGTTTCCTCCGGGTACTCCGGTTTCCTCCCATAGTCCAAAGACATGCAGTCAGGCTGATTGGACATGCTAAATTGCCCCTAGGTGTGAGTGAGTGTGTGAATGTGTATGTCTGTCTGTCTGCCCTGCGATGGACTGGCGACCTGTCCAGGGTGTATCCTGCCTTCCGCCCAATGACAGCTGGGATAGGCTCCAGCACCCCACCGCGACCCAGAAGGATAAGCGGTTTAGATGATGTATGTATGTGTATGTTTGCATTATTGTACTTTTTATCTAAAAAAAAACAAACAAACAAACAAACAAAAAAAAACAAAGTCAAACTCTACCATAGTTCTATAAGGTTTTATCTGCAAGCCAGTCAGCACTTCGAATACACACAAATGGACCAATCAGACACTGCTTCTTTGTCATGTGCCGCACTGCTCAGTGACTGCAGAACAAGAAGCACAGGAGTCTAATATGAGAAAATATCACACAACGCCAAGTTTAAGAGAAAGTTCAAGATGGAGAATTTCATTGATGATCTCATGAAGGACAACAGTACAAATGACAGGCAAGTTAAGTCTGTTTTAACCATTTTAGATCTTGTGTTCTACAATTCCTTATACTAACAATGTTTGGCTATCCGGTGTTGACCAGAGAAGGATGGATTCGCCTTCTGAGTCTTGGTTCCTCTCAAATTTTTTCTTCCTCCTGCTGTTAGGGAGTTTTTCTTTGCCACTGTCACCAATGGCGACGCTCATGGGGGCTTGAACCCGGATTTCTTTCTTTAATGCTGATTTTTCTGTAAAGCTGCTTTGTGACAACACCTGTTGTAAAAAGCGCTATATAAATAAACTTTGCTTGCTTGATCTTGCTGAGGAGTTTTACATTGTTAGCTACCATGCTAGCCAGGTAATGCTAGCGTGCAGATGTTAGTCTGCTACCTAATGCTAATATTAAAGAAAGATCGTTCTAAAAGTTACCTCTGTACTAAAATATTAATGATTGCAGAAAGATTGTAACACTATTTTTAAATGTAGCTTGTGGCTAGTCAATGGTACCATGCTAGAAACTTTTATGTCTCTTTTTATTTTTGTGATGACCCTGATCCCTGACATGATAAAAATGTTTTCTTTTTCTCCAGGCTAGTGACAAGGTAGAGGCAGCAGAAAGAGAGGCAGCGGAGCTGTAGATCTTTACCAGACATAACAAGGGCCACACCTTAGAATCAGCAGCTTGAAGATGGACAGTGTTATAGTGCTTTGTTGAAAAAATGAGCCAAAGCTACAGGGCTCAGAATCTGCCAACTTGATGAGTTACAGGTATTTTGTGAAAATGAGATGAAACAATCATTTTTAATTGTTAGTAGAAACTGAGTTGTTGCATTGTTTGAAATGTTTTGCAATGACTTGACAATTGTTAAATAAATAAATAAATTAATACATTTTAATTTTAGTTTTAATAATTAACTATTCGTATTAATTTTTATTTATATACATAATAAGTTTTTATATTTGTATGTCCAATTTTATAAAACTGAAACATAACAACATGTTGCTGAAACTCTGTTGGTCTCCTTGCAGTTCTTTAAAAAACTCTTTTTGTGTTAAAATTTATGAATATTAACCCTAAACGTAATTAAATAGTGAAGATTTGAAATGATTGGTCTTATTTACAGCATAAACATTAATTTCATTCATTCTTCAATCTTTTTTTTTCCTTCTTTCTCCCAAAATAAGACATTTTGGTGCATTAGAATCACATTTCTGATATAAAATAAAACCCTCATACAGTCTTTAGACTGACCTGCTATGCTGACCTGCTGGGACAGTTTATTACAGTACATTTACACTTACATTAACAGCATTTAGCAGAAACTCTTATCCAGAGCAACTTACAAATTAACTTCCTGTTAATGTTCGGGACTCAGACACAGCCTCAATCTTTAAATCTAGGCTAAATACTTACTTGTATAGCCAAGCCTTTGGTAATTAGTTTTCCCTGTCAGTTCTATTCCTGCCAGAGTCTCTGCTGCTCTGCTAACACTTTAATCTGTGATCAGTCGCCCATTACAGAACTGACACCCATTACAGAACTGACTCTCAGTTCTGTCAGTCACTCATTACAGAACTGACTCTGTGTGTTTTTCCTTTCTTTCTTTTCTTTGCCGAGTTGAACAGCTGCCCATCCTGTGCGTCTGATGCTGCTGCCTCTCCGCCTTGATCGGGTGCCACTGCTGCCAGCCCTCTGGACCGGCTTGACCACCATTGAGCTTCATCCTGTACTACGCCGTGCAAACCTCACCCTCATAACCAGACCTCACTGATGCTGCCGCCGCTGCTGCTGCATAAACTAAACTAATCAAATTAATCATTTGCTCCACCTGTTTTCCCAGTTTTTGTACTAAAAATGTTTACTATCCAGTGTCGACCAGAGGAGGATGGGTTCCCCTTCTGAGTCTTGGTTCCTCTCAAGGTTTCTTCCTGTTCCTCTTAGAGAGTTTTTCTTTGCCACTGTCGCCACTGGCGACGCTCCTGGGGGTTTGGACCTGGATTTCTTTCTGTAATGCTGATTTCCTTGTAAAGCTGCTTTGTGACAACACCTGTTGTAAAAAGCGCTATATAAATAAACTTTACTTACTTACTTACTTACTTACAAAAGTGCTTTGTCTACCTAGAGAAAGTATCTTAGCTAGTTACAGATAGGTTAGAGTAAAGCTACTCCTGAGCTCAGATACTGCTAGCAACAAAAGCCCATGTTGATACCCAGAGAAAAAAGGAAGAGTATTAAACACAGCACATTGCAATACAATATAATGAATACTTAACTCAGTGCTCACTTAAGTGCTGTATAAAGAGATGAGTCTTCATTCTGCATTTGAAGACCACAAGAGAGTCTCCAAGCAGAAAGTGAGTTCTTAGGATTGGAAGGTTCTGTCTGCATTTGACCTGTTACAAAAAACTAATTCACAAATTTGATAGGCTTTTGATATTGTACATCTAGAATATATTTAGGGTGTCTATCATTTTCATGTATGGGACAGACTATTGCCACATATCAGTTTTACAATTTGGCATGCAAAATCTTTGAAACTCAATGTCTCAAAACTGCTCAGAATTCAGACAGAACCGCATAATCCCGAGGGGACGATATGTGCAGACAACTTTACAGTAATGGTCACAAAGAATGTTAAATATTACACACACAATATCCTTATGCAATACATCCAAAAAAAACATTACATATAAATGATTATATATAATGTTGAAGTCACTATATTACTACTTCATGAAGAGAACAGAAAAAGCAAGCAACTACATGAAGTTCATGAAACCTCTCCACAGATTTCAGCCCTTACCAAGAAGTCTTAACTTAGCACATAGATGACTGTTAAATTGCATCGCACTGAACACTCACTCTACTAGTTAAGATGATTTTAACTTCAAGATCTTTTAGGAAACTGTACCCTGATTAGTTGGAACAGTAAAACACCTGTAGCAGTGTAGACAACAATTATACATCAATCTGATGGTCTGCCATCTTTGTTAAGTATTTCAGTTCTTACCTAACATAATATTTAAATTATTATCAATGTTAGCGTTAATGGCTACATGGTAATTTGATTCTAATTTTTGGTGAATGATTTAGTATAGTAAGGTATTAATTAAGATTTTAGACATTATTATAGACTTCAGTAAATTGAAAATTTCTATCACTAGTTAACAGGTATAACCTAAGTATTTAGTAATGATTACAAACTACTTAATAAAATATAAAATATTTCTTGTTTCCATTATTAGTTAATGATTAGCTTCAACCCAATCAAATATCTGTGGAGAAACCTGAAGATGGCAGTTCACAGACTCTCGTCATTGAATCTGGGTGTGCAAAGCTTGTAAAGATGTATCCAAGAAGATTGCTGCTGTAATTGATGCCAATGGGGCTTCTACAAAGTATTGAACTAAGGGTATATATTCCTTTGTTAATCATTTTGATTTTTAATTAAATTTCAAAAAACACTAAAAACATGTTTTCACTTAGTCATTATGGATGATTAGGTGTATGCAAAAATGGCAATTATATTCTTTCACAATCAAATCTAGAACACAAGAAAGTTTACACAGAGTCAGAGTCTAAATACTTTCTGAATCCACTGTACATTCTTTACTTGGTCAGATTTTTTAACATCTACAGTCATTCAACTTCACAAGTATTGCCCTGATAGTGGAAATATGCATTTTTAACTGTTTAGCTATTCTCTTGTAGCCATTTACTGATTTGTGCATCTCAATAATTCTCTGTGGCACATTATTGCTCCTTTTTAGAGCAATGACTGAGGGAATTTAGCCTGTGTGTCACCTAATATTTATACCTTAGTGAAACAGAAAGTCATGGCTGATAATTTAAGTGAATGGTCAGTGAAGTAAAGTGAAGTAAATAACTCAGTTAACTTTAAAACATGAAATATGGATGGGAATATACTTCAATTAGATTTCACTCATAAGAATTTACAGGAATGCCAATAATTGTGGCCCACAAAAATGTGAGAATTGTAACGGGACAGAAACAACTAGATGCGTGCAGTAAAAGCAAAGTGTTGAGGCTTTGATATAAAAGAAGTAATCCAAATTCATAGTAAGAAAAGAAGCTAAAGTCAAAACCAGAACTACATGGTAATCAAAATACAGACACATAAAGTTGAGGGGTCGAGGGCCAGGTAAAGGTCAAAAACTGAATACGTGACAGCCAAAAAGGGAATAAGCCAAAAACAGGGTCACAAAACACAAGCCAGAATCATACACAGAGTAGACTAACAAAAGGAACACTCAGTATGCTCATGTGAATATGTGGCAATAATTTGCAAAAGAAAAAAAAACATCTTTGTAGGGTAGAGTAAATGATATCTCTGTGACTACTTAGTATTCTGGGGGAGTCTTGTGAATGATTGCTGATTGGACAATGACTGGAGAGTGATTGTCACGTGACCTTCTGGGGGATTCTGGGAATTGAAGTCCAGGAGATGATCAGTGAAAGATCAAAAGGATAAGCAATATTTTATTATTACTTTTTTTTTAACGGCCCATTTTACTCATGAGTACCAGATGAGCCATTTTTCAGGAGGGCAATGTGAAAGTAAAAAGACGGTGTTTTAATAGATAAAATGATCTTCATCAGCAGTACTATTAATGAGTTTATCATACCCCCCATGCATGACTGACTCATTTGCAAATCAAAGTGTCATATGGAAAAGATTCTGTTAAGAGGGGCTTTGTGATGCAGTAAATAATATACAGTGCTGGTTCTTGAACAAAGATTACCATGGTGTGGGTAGCTTCATTTTACACTGATATGAGTTTGACTGGATGTTTTAATTTAAAACAAATTTAAAAAGTAACATATATCTCATGATATCATGGTTGCATGGTTTAAAGGTCTAAATGAAAATGCAAAGAGCACAAACCATGTATTTTTCTCTTGGAAATGTCATTAGAGTAAAACATACAAGTATTCTACCACAATAATACTCAAGTAAAGTACAATATAAATCTTCCAAAAACAATCACTGCAGTATTTTCTACCCATTGGATTAAAATGTGTAAAAGATTCATAAAATCATTGATCATTTTGAATGCTATTTTCAGCATTTTAAGAGCAATGTTCCCTGCATTTTACTGGGCTTAAAAAGCCTTTTTTCCAAAATTACCATGTGTGCCATCTTTTTCTTTTGTTAATCATCATTCTATTACTATCTAAGCTACTAATCTGCACCTTGTCTCAATCTTATGTTGGGAAAAAAGTGGGTGCTCCCTTAGCATCACGACTTCAAAACAAATCAAATAATGATTGAAGGCAACCTGATTATATCTTGTGTATGTGTGCCCACCAGTTCATGTGCATCAGTATGACAGTACTTCACCCACCTGGATCATGTAAAATTCCTCCTCTGGTTTCTGGATGCTCTGCATTGCTCTCAGCTCTATCACCTCTTGAGTTAGTTGTTAATGCCAACATTGTATGACTTTCTTCTGTACTCTGTTTAAGTTCCTCTTCTGTTTTTGTCACCTCCTTATATGGTCTCATCTCATCCTCTCCTCTTTCCTGTTTTCCCTCTTGTCTTCTTTGCTTCTCCCATTTTTGATTGTATCTCTCTTGTGCTTCTATTTTCCCTTTGCTCTTCTGCCTTTTCTTGAAATAGTGTCTTTCTCTGGACTGCCTCGTACATCTTATGAGTGTAACACTGCCCCCTGTTCTGTTGGACGGTGGTCTCGATCTTCTCCAGGAGCTTGGTGATCTGAGCAGGATTGACCTCTGTCTAACTGTTTATCACATAATAACCAACTCCACAGTTAGTAATCAATTCAAGAAACTTAGTGTCCTGAGAAAAGTTCATCCACTGTCGGTTTGTCATTTCTTCTCTCCCAGTGAAGAGCACCATGGTAAACTTCAGAGCTTCTTCTCCAAAGTTCTCCTGAATCCACTTCACAGTGTTCCCCTCATCTTCTGTGAATCTCCCCACTCTGACCACCAGCAGGAACACATGAGGACCAGGAGAAGACAGCGAGACACACCTCTCTATTTCAGTCTTCAGCTGGTCTGTACTGAGAGTTGTGGTGTTGATTGCTGGAGTATCGATGACTGAGATGTTTCTGTTCTCCACTCTTCCTCTCTGTATCTCACACTCTGTAGTTTCAGTCTCTCTAAAAGCTTCTCTTTTCAATATTGCACTGCCTGTTGCACTTTTTCCAACACCAATGTCACCCAGCAGCACAATCCTCAGATTCTCAGATACTGGAATGTGAAAGAAATTATGATAAATTTGATGATGAAATATACAATCTAAATTCAAACCAGCTATTTAAACACTACACAATTTACTTAATTAACTGACTTTTGACCTGAAGTGACGGAATTACATTGTGATTAATGTCCACTGTCCATTGGGCACAGTAAGTAAATATGAAAACATTAAAATGTAAAAATGTTAATGTAAATTATTTGTTTGCTTATATGAAGTATTTCATAAATGTAAATATTTTCAAGCTTACTGTTGGGAGCATCCTCCATGGGGTTCCTTCATCCTCACTCTATAGTATGGACTGAAAATAAATTAAATCAATGTCACAGTAAAATTATTTTGACAATATCACTTGGACACTACTATTCCACATCCCAAATATGCCACTATATAGTTAATAAGCCTATTTAAATCTAAATAAATTACATTTTCATATGCATTTTTCATTTTCCACTGATATATCCTTTTGCTCAGAGCTAATATATTTACTTTTGTCATCATTTTTATTATTCCGATTGAAATGGATATTCACAATCTGCTTAAAAATACTTGAACTGCAACTAAAATGGAAAGATGAAACCTAAATATTATGTACTATTTGTTTATTCATTATTATTTTATTAATAATTTCACTATGAGCTCAAGCTATTATAACTGAGTGGCCCCAGTCAGTAATGCACCCTCTCTTACCTAACGCTCTCCTGCTCTCAGACACAAACAAACCCAAGAGCAGACATACAATATGCATGCAAACTTTTTTCAAATGGGATTACTCACTGATGCTTTGCCTGAAAAACATTACTATAGGTAGAGAGAGAGCTGGAGCAAAGTCGTGCTGATTAATATGCGTATCATGTCTGCAAGTTTCATTCCTAAGATATAAAGCCTAAAATAAAGGGATTACTTGCTGGACAGAAAATATAAGCAAGGGGTCCCTTATACCATTTAAGCCCACAGCAAAGTCCTGGAAATATCTAGGCAGCCTGTGTTCTTAGTTGACCCAGAAGGTCAGGCCCCATGCCAAGACCTAGAGCACAGTCATTTTTCTGTCTATAGAGCCAAATGGTTCTGTCAGTAGAGTTAGTCACACCTAGTATTCCAAGATGGTGCCAGTGTGTTTGTTGGCAAGCTGCCAATAAGTACATCAAATATCAGTATGATCACCAAACTTGACATGTGACCTGCAATGGACGCATACATTTGTAAGACTGGTAGAGACATGCAACAGCTCTAGCATGTATCCGGCATTTAACAAGGGAAAAAGTGCCAAGAAAAAGTGGAGCAAGCAAGTTCTCTGGTCTCCATCACAAGGCTTACTTTGTGCCGGTTTACCCTGATCTCTCCCCAGCATTAATCAGTTTTTTTTCAGCTTTATCAGAGAGGTTTATCTTTATAAAATATCATTTTATTTTATGAAATATTACATAAAAGTATTTAGAATTAAAATCAACCACTGTAAGGATATCGGAGACAAAATTATTTGAAAATGCTTACAGTACAGTGGTAAAGGGAACACTGTGCTGTCTATCAGCTAAAGAGGTTCAAGCACAGAGTACTAAGGCTTTTTGGGTCAGATCGAGACCTGCACAGTAACTTCCTTGTCTAGTTGGAGGGAGTCATATTTACACTTAATTTACACACTATGCAAATAGCATCATATGCAAGTTTGTGTTCCAGGAAATTGGTTACTAAGAACTTATTAGATCTTTAACAAGACAAGAACATTTTCAGTGTACAGGACCTCAGCTAAGCACAACCAGATCATATTCTAAAAAAAAAGATTTGAAAGGGCTTTTTGGATTAGAGGCAAGTTGTATGGCTGAATAAATAAAATTACAGCATGTTATTTATAAATCGATACAAAAGTTGTTAGCCTGATATATGTTTTAATGAAATTAAATATAGCATGAAATCTAATATAGAAAATCAGTCCCCTCTTCAGACTAAAAGTATGACATGGGACACAAATACATACTTGTGCACATTTCCAAAGTGTGAAACTCACAAAACATATATCTTTTTTGGAACCGACTTGACCAGTAAATTCTTATAAGAAGCAGGGAACATTATGTAGGACAGTGCAGGACTGTTCGCAGGTGGGACACTTTCATACCACAACCATACTCAGAAACCTAATTCTGCATTACTACACATGCTGGATGTTTTAAACTATGGACTATGTTGACCAGCCTCGTTTTAAATGTGTTTTCTATGTTTTCTGTTTTTATGTTAGCCTTAAAATTGCCCTGCAAGTGTCATTTACCTTGGATTGAATACAACCAGAGTGAATTCTCCACTTAGTAAAATCTGGAAAGACCTGTGATGAATCACTATACTTTTCCATAGGTATCGACATGGAAAAACCTAGGCTAATATTACAAAATACAAATAATGCAGCATGCATGTTGACACTGTACATCTTTATGACTGTTACTGGACTATCACTGTCCTTAAATAAGCTTCTAATTTAAATCTCATGATACTGCCTACATGTCAAAGGTAAAGGTCATGTGAGAAAGTTATGTATTTATAAAGACATGTAGCCTACCTGAATGTCCAGATACTGCTGTTTTCTCTCTACTTTTCTCTATCCCCTTTCTCTGATAATGAAAATAAGGAAGTGACTGTGCTAGACACTCCCTCAGTGTGCTTGAGCTGTAGTATATAAACAAAGCACTTTTATTCCTTACTATGCATCTGCCATATTTAGTAGATACATATTTCATATACTTAGCGTAACAACAACAAGTTGTTTTAATAAGAAGAAGAACAAGAAGAAGAAGCAGCAGAAGAAAAAGAACTGTCACTACTAAAACACATTTTGTGTTTTAATAAAAATATTAGTTTATGTGTGTATGACTGCTCAAAACTGTGTTTTCTTTTTTTTTTTTGGTAGTGTCTTACAAGTGTTTTGTAGAATATTCAGCTCCATTTTTTAATAAAATAAAGTATAATGTCTCTCAATGTGTGTGTGTGTGAGAGAGAGATGTGAGCTGAGTCAGAGAGTGAACTGTTAGAGGAAAACTAACTGTATGTCAAAACTGGAAAATAAAGCACCACAACTTGTGCATAAGGTAAGTTAAGTCACCCTTCATTAATCCCACAACAGGGAAATTCACCTCCGCATTTAACCCATCTGTGCAGTGAAACACCACATACACACCAGTGAATGCACACACCCACCCACCCACACACACACACTAGGGGGCAGTGAGCACACTTACCCAGAGTGGTGGGCAGCCCTCTCCACAGCACCCAGGGAGCAGTTGGGGGTTAGGTACCTTGCTCAAGGGCACTTCAGTCACATTCTCACAATCTTTGTCACAAAATATTTTCTTACATAAAAAACTATTGCTTTAAATTAGTTCATTTTGAAGGTGTTGGATTGGATCAACAGACAAATTGGGTACATTGTGGCAAGGCTCTAAGGCAAAGGTATGGCCTACTCAAGAGTTTGTGAAGTGGGTTAAAAAGTGACAGAATTGGAGAACTTATGAAATGGAATACTAATTTTACGTGCAAAATAAGAAAGCAGAGTATTCCATGTTTGTGTTATGAAAGCAGGGAAAAAAACAGGAAATTGGCTAGACAGAACAAAACAAAGCTGGGTCATTCTCCATTTGTAGTGGGAAACCATGTCACAAAGCTTGTAAGGCTTAAAAAGATGCTCAAAATATTAGGCACAGCTCCAAAAGTCAGCATGTATATTTACACAGTTGACCTATGATTATATAACACATTTCCCATAAAAACAGCTCATCACAAAACCAATTTTCAACATTTGAGAAATTATTTTTAATATGAAACAATATTTTAAGTGGTTTAACTTAGGAATATGTATAAAACAGACACATTTGTATAAAATTGTCACAGATTTTGGTTACTGGTGTTATCAGGATTCTTATGTTAAATTTTAACATTTCATGAATTTATGAATCATTTTGTTTATCAGGCAGCTCATAACTTTTATCTGTCACTGGTGTTATGTGCTTTAATGGCTGGGTAATTAACATTTTGTCAAAATAATGCCAAATATAATTTTTATTATTGATTTTAAATAGTTGCCCAAGGTCACCTGACGGCCAATGACTCCACCAGTTTACAAAATCCTCAGTTTTTACCAGAATTTCACTGCAGTCACAGTCACTGGAGTTACAGCATATTCATACAACACCAGTGGCTGTAAAATATGTTTGGAATTAAGCTTTTCTTTTTGCATGTATGATAATAGGAGATGCTCATGGACATTTTAAGATTATTTAGTTTTGGGAATTGAAATTGACTTTTTTTTTTAAATGCATCCACCTGAATTCCCACTCCAAATGGAGAATGACCCAGCTATGTGTTAAAAACGAGGGAAGGAGAAAAAGTGAAGATGAAGTGAACATAATCTATTCAGTATCAGAACTTAAGTTGTGTATCAGCACTTTCTGTTATGGAATTGAAGTATACACAATATATTTACAAACGTTTGTAAATGCCTGATCACCCAGCATTTCTTCTTGAATCAAGGGTATTAGTGATGAGTTTGTCCCCTTTTTCTGCTGTAACAGCCTCTACTGTTCTCAGATAGCTTTACACTAGATGTTGGAATATTGCTGTGAGGATAGTGAGACAAAATTTGACAAACAATGACTATACAACTTCACTAGTAGCAACTACAATAACAACAACAACTACTAATGCTACTAATACAACTTTTTTAGCAGGGAGCTGAGCACCTCTCACCCCCCCCCACCCCCACAAACACCACACGCAGCACAGAGCCCGTCACCGAGGCCACAATATTACATTACAAATAAAACATTGCATTCAGTGACATACACTTTAGCTTATTGCAATGACCATGACAAACACAAAATGTAGTTTCATTTTTCAGTCATTCAGTAGTTTCAACAGTAAACTGAAATAGCTCATTCTGCTAGTCACTCTTTTTTTCTTTATTATTTATTAATACACAAGCTAACGTGGGATATAACTGCACTTTTACATTGTTATTTCAAATTTTCTCGCATTACAGTCAGGAGCAGTACAATGCACTCAGTCTTTGCTGAGAGTTTTCCATATTTATTAGGATGAACAACATGAAAACATGTATGATTCTTCTTTTTTGTAGCATAAAACTCTGTTCTCTTCCCAGTCCATATGGTCCATGTATGCAAACTAAACTGCAAAAATGTTTGTGGTCATGACAAACAACAGATTCACATATATTCTCCTTTACAGCCTATAGCAGTTTAGCCTAGAAAATCTAATAATACAAGAGCAAATTTAGAATAAGCACAGTTTATTTCACACAGGACATAAATATTGTATATAACCTGAATGTCCCATACACTTTATTGATACATAAATAATATAATAAACATATTTAAAATATGGCCATGTAAAATACCTGTATGCAAAAGCCTATAAACTATCCTAGACAAATCTCAAAACAGGTTTTGCTTATTACAATGTATTATATCCTGCCCTTAATGAAAACATGTTTAATAATAAAATACTTATATAAATGTTAAATCATTTAGTTTTAAGGGGTTTGATCGAGGGCATCACACTGATTTTTGATATCTGTATTTTTTACTTTTATTTCATTTAATTCATTACTGTTGTTTTTATAAAATGTAGTAATGGTCATTTTATTTTATTTGTCAAACCTATTCTTCTAATTATGTCTGAGGTCATCCCTGAAAAAGTCTGGTTTGTTCCAATAGTTGTAGGATAAATCTGTTTGCAACAGCAGGTACAGACTCGCACGGCGTTCTGTGCACAGCAGTGCTGAGCGGCTAATGAACAGGGTGCTGCTGAAGAGGTCAGTAGACCCTTTTTCACATGTGTGAAAATTAAATGCCATTAATTATACACACTAATTGTATTCTAGAAATATGAACACAGTTTGCTTTGCAGGATGGCTGGCTAGGGCTAGTAGCAGTTGAAGTTGGTAGCCTTCCTTCAAACCAGTTGTTTAGCCTTCTGGCTCACTAGCTAGTCATGAATAATGATAGCATAACTTTCTGTTTAGGCTGGTGGCGATGAAGAATCTTTCACGGAGGCTGAGCAGTTTGGAGAATAGGTTACTGCTGCTCAGTCTGGGCTTTTATTGCCAATGGAGCAGACACTGCTTTGTGATGTCTGCACAGTGCTCAGGCTGCTTCCTGAGCTTCATTGTGTTTGAAAATGCAGCTATTACCACAGTCATGTTCCTTTCCTCTGTGGCTTTATTATCTATGTTCTCTAAATTCATTTAATTTGGATTGTCAATGTAGCCTTTTTAAGTGTATTTATGCCCATTAATTGATGTCCCTTTCTAGGTTTTGGGTAAACTGTCCTTACAGTGTAAATATTTTTGCTTTTATTTATTTATAATTCTTTATATTGTTAATTTTTGTGAAAGAAAAAAGTTTATATTTTTATTTTTTTTAACTTTTAGTATTATATATTGTCTATACAGTAACAAGTAACAAACTTTAAAACCTTGTTAAGTAATTAAC
The DNA here is from genome assembly GCF_904425465.1 of Colossoma macropomum. Taxonomy (NCBI): domain Eukaryota; kingdom Metazoa; phylum Chordata; class Actinopteri; order Characiformes; family Serrasalmidae; genus Colossoma; species Colossoma macropomum. The sequence goes on along the minus strand of NW_023495224.1, from coordinate 142 downwards.
AAGATTAATTAATTGCTTGTTAATTCTTTTTCTTGAGTGCCGTGATCTCCCTTTGGTGCTGTAACACTGAGAATTTCCACATTGTGGGAGTAATAAAGGATTATCTTATCTAATCTTATCTCATCTTATCTTATCTTATCAA
>NW_023495223.1:0-74788 GCF_904425465.1 Colossoma macropomum | reverse complement strand
ACGCTTCATTTTGGTGTTTTGTTGCCTCCTGTATTTTGTATTACATTGGAGCTTTATCTTAAAAATCAAAACATTTGATTGCAAAAAAGAGAAAAACCATTGAATGAGAAAGTGTATATATATATATATATATATTAGGGGTGCAGGAAAAACTCGATTCTTAGATGCATCACGATGCAGACGTGAACGATTCTGTATCGATTCATAAATGTCAAAAATCGATTTTCTAAATATTTAATTTGTAACGTAATGTTGACGGAATGCAAAAGGCAGAACTTGGAAGTGGGTAAGTGCAGCGCCCGGACAGTCTGCGGGGGCACACAACGAAAACACTACTGTATGAGTGAGAAATCCGACCGGCTCCCTCTGTGTTAAAGCCAGGTTAGGTCAGGAGTCACAACAGAAATGTTAAGAAGAGACATTTTGTCCTTTCAACAAAAATCAAATCAGCTTGGGAGCCACAACATTTAATGTCCAGTATGTCTCAGTATGTGCTGATGTCCTAGTATAGGCTAAACAATATAAACAAGAGCGCAGATTTACTTTGCTCTGCTTTAAGCTTTAGCTTTAGCCGCTTTTCCTCCCATCTCCGCCAGAAAACTTTTCCTCAAAAGTTGATCAGTTTCTTGTAAAATGTTTCTCAATGTTCGACTGTTTTACAAGGCTGAAGTCGCTTCTCTTTCTCCAGCTTCTTGTTCGAATTTTCCGGTTCCACCTTAAATTCTGCCTGAGGCGCTGAATGTAAATGCGGCACCATTTAAAGTGGAATGGGAAAATTCAAAAGAGAAGCGACTTCACCTTCTTAACTGTTTACTGTTTGACAGTCTCTCGTTGCAGATTTAACATTCCAGGAAACCAACTGCGCTGCTTATAAATGCGAATAACGCATCGTTGCTAGGTGACCTGCAGTCTGCACGCCACTTCTCAGTCGTTGAGAAACAGGGCTTTCATGCTATGCTGCACAGCCCCGTCTCGAAGATATTTTACTGACACAGCGACCCCCCAACTCTCTACAACGAGACCAAAACCGAAGTTATAAAATCACGAAAGAAAACGGGCAGGACGGCTGTAACGTGCTGTGTGGACATCCATTACCACTGGATCTTATTTCACCATAAGTGCGCATTCTATCACAGATGAGTGGCAGCCAGTGTCTCCTGTGCTCCAAACAACAGCAGTGAATGAGAGCCTTCTAGTTCACTTGCCACATCACTTCCATTTGATTTATTAATGAAAGATATTGGAAGTAAATTCATTACGGATCATTACAAATACTTTGTTTTAAAAGTACCAAGTCCTGACACAGTGAGAGAATACAAATGCTGTATAGAAAAAAAGATGCATCAAGATGCATCGATAATCGTTTTATAACTGAATCGTAATCAAATCGAATTGTGAGGTGCCTAGAGATTCCCACCCCTAATATATGTGTATATATATATATATTATATATATATATATATACACATTGATTCTTCTTCCTCTAGCTTGAGTATATTTTATATTCATATTTTATCTGAGTGAGATTTCTGCACAGTACAGTTATTATACTTTCATTAAGTACAGTTTCAGTGTCCTTTTTACACAATGAATAAAAAGAACATGATAACATGTTACTAATAGTTTATAAACAGTGTCTCATTAGCAGTGCTGGGGTAGTTACTCAAGAAAAGTAATCCATTACAGATTACTCATTGCTTCACCTGTAAGTTGGCACACAGACTGCTGGTCACACAGCAACACAGACAACAGTCTCACCTGGCTTATAGCTATCAATATGGCAAAGAGAAAGATTTAAGACAAACACAGATAATTTGGAGACGAACAGACTCATCTGCATTTATAATCACTCAGCTGGTTTCCTGATACGTTTAATCTGCAACTAGAAATTAACAAAGACTAAAAAGTTGTGAGGCTGAGGCGAGCGAGAAGCTGATTTCAGCCTTGCAGAAAGTCCAACATTAAGAGACATTTTACAAGAAATTATTCCGCTTTTCCTGGTGGAGATACGAGGAATGCAGTTATAGCTGAGGTAAACTTAAAGCAGAGCAAAGTAAGTCTGGGCACCCTCTCCTTCGGGACAGGGGTCTTTAGCCATGAGTTTTGTTTTAGCATGCACCCTGATTAAGTGCTTCGAAAAATTGCTTATTGAGTTTGCAGCGGTTGAAATGTGCTTTTGGCTTGGACTTCACGGTAGTATTTTTATCGTTGCGTGAAATAAATTCAGAATAACGAGAAACATCCACTCTCGTCCTCTGCCATTGTTGCCTCTCATTGTTTGTGCTGCGCTCCTCACATTCGTGGTCACATGACGAGCTGTGCAGTCAGCTGTGGCAAGGCGTTAGTGCAAGCACAAATTCATATTTTGTGTATTTCTTTTTTTTTAGAAAAATGCAATGCAAGTAACAATTAAGTTTGTAACTGTAATGTGATTACAAAATATTTAACTGTAATCTGTTACATTACTTCATTACAGAAAAAAAGTAATCGTATTACTGTAATGCGTTACTTTCTACCATGTTACCCCCAACATTGCTCATTAGTGCAGAAGCAGACTGTGTGTGAGAGATCAACCCTAAGAGAAACAGAACTTACTGTACTGGAGAATCTCCTGCATGTTCTCCCACACTCTGAACTTCAGGTTGGAAAGGTGTTTCACTACATTGATCAGAGCTCCTGATGTCTTCTCTGGATCCTTTGGTGTGAGCTGAGCTCTGAAAATAGAAGATTGTGTGAAATATATCACTGTAGAAACTTTACAGCCTGTAATTTATTTCACTAAATATCAATATTTGATGACATTTATTGTCTGGAGTCAATAATTCTGTTGTTTCTGTTAAATAAATATTTCTGCTACTGTTCTCATCACTACAACATTAACACACAATCCTTATACACCTTCATTTCACTATAATACACTCATATTTACAATAAATACAATATAATGTAGATTTAAATGTAATAATGACTTTAACATTAGATAAAATGTGTGGTCTGACATTTACTCACTGTTTCTCTGTAGACTTGAAGTTCTGAGAGGGAAACAAAAGAACATTGTAGTTAAAAGTGAAGAGACTTTTCAGGTGTTTTTCATATGAAACACACAAACACCAGCAAACAGCCAAGTTAGTGACGTTATCTATCATTTAATTTTCAATAAAACTTTACCTTCTAAATAACTACTTAATAAAATTCATTATGTTTGTTATTTATAAATAAACCTAATCAGTCAGATGTTGATAAAGTAGTTTGACTGGACGAATTGTGAGGTAGGGTTCACAAAATAGACAAGCAAAATGCAAACAAATCCATCAACCAGTCATCAATAATCAATATTCTGATGGTCAGATACAGAGTCATCAGATCTGCACATTTCTTTTGTCTTAATTTACAAAATAAGAAAATAAATAAATATATCTGGCTCCTTTTTATTTTAAGTCACTTTTTTCTTTCTATTTTACTGCTGTTTGTTTTTGCTACAGTTTAAGTTCCTGTTCTCTGAGACACTGTTCACATCTGAGTGTTATATTAGTAATATGCTGACAGACAAGCTAGTCTTCAGTTAACAACTCAGTTTATCACTGTGTGTGCTTAGAGCGCCCCCTGTTGGAAACTGCACTGTAGTACCAAATTCATCTTTCACTTTATATCTCAGTACTGATTATTAACAGAATTAATAAAAGTAAACCCATAAAAATTGTTTTGTTAACACATAAAAATTATATATTTACACATTTGGTCAAATAGCATGTTATGTATCCAAGGTTTATGTTTGTTGTCTGATTTACAAAAACCATACCCACACCTCTACACACCCAAAAACACATATTCAAAGCGTGTTTCTGTGTGTTGAATTTGTTGTGCATGTGACAATTAAAGCTTCCTATTAACTCACCCAGAGATAAGCCATCAGGACGGGGTGACAAAAAGCCACAGCTGCCACCTTCTACGTAGTGTTTACCACCCTAATTCTGCAGCCCCTAAAATATTAGCTCAAATTGTGTTTAACATAAAGTCTACACTCCTAAAAGTCTATAAATGAGCAAGAACATTGTTTTAAAAAATTATTTTATTATTTGTCATGTTATTCATGTATATGGACACAAGAATTCGAGACACACCCCTGCGTGCACACAAGCCACTTTTCAGCTCTAAATAATGCAGCCTTGCAGTGCAGTTGACTGAGGAAACTATTTTTGCTCTTTTTTGTAAGTTTTCGGTTTTATAGGTCTCTCCCCATTCAAAGAGATAGGAATCTGGTCTCGTCTGACTGGAAATAACTGCCCAGGGACACTGCAGAGTGGACAGACTTTCCTATAAGGACTTTGATGTGTTATTGGCTATGTAGATACCTTCTCAATCTGCAAGTTAAATGAATATTTACACTGGACTTGCGTTCCCCTGCTGAAAAAGGACTGATAGACCTCAAAACCCCAAGTGGAGGAAAGGTGGAGAGGCATCTGACTGCAGACTGGACTCTACACAGCTGGTTACTTTTCATGTGAATGGCTGTCGTTTCCTGTCGTAAATATGATACACAGCAGCATCGTTAAATGTCTGTTACTGAGCTTATGCTTGGCTCGTGTCACGCTTCTCTGCCTCCCAACCTCCAGACTCCATTACCCAGAACCATGTTCCGGATCACATGACCTCCAATCTCTCTCACAAGACTCTACACCAGTCTGCCTCACCTGACTACTGATTATACACACACTTGTTCCTTTTTCATATGCTTATTAGTTTAGTTTATACGCCAAGGCTTAAGCTTAGCTTATTTGCAAAGTATTGCCTTTGTTTACAAAGCCTTCTGTTCTGTCTGATTGCTGTATTGTGTATTACCATTGCCTTGTTTGTTTATCGACCTTGCTTTTTGCTTTGCTCTTCCAGTATTGTTGTACTTTCTGGTTTGACTTTGTTTCTGATACGTTGTTTTTTGGACTTCCCACATGGTTACTGTTTTTGTGTTTTGGCTTTTGACTTTGGATTGGCTGACCTTGATATCGGACTCTCCCTTTGCTAATAAACCCAATTTACTTAAGTGTGGTCTGCGAGCATCTGAATCCTGTCCGAGCCTGACAGCTCATTTTATTTCAGACAAGTAAAGCGTTTAGAATTCAAGTTCACCTCTACAAGCTAGAAACAAGTGCAGCATCAATTACATCAATAATCTCTTGCTCAGTGCTTAAACTCATACTGGAGAACCTTACCTGGCAAACTGACTATTTTTGTCTTTTTGGTAAACTTTATTCGGTTCAACTTGGTCATTTTGGTTTCTGTTGTCGTCTAAATTCAATTCAAATTAGCATTTGTTTTTAGCTTGCTGAGCTAGTTTTAGTACTGAGACAGCTTTTATTTTAACCCTGTCCACTGATGAATGCACACTGACTTGGAACTAGACTTGAGACTTGTCTGTACTGACTCAAGACAGTCAGGCCTTCTGATTGGTCAGTAGTGAGGCTTTCTCAAAGCTCATCAGACCTCCATCATTCACTTCTTGTTTAGTCTTCTCTCACAAGTTCGCAGAATGGTCAGTCTTTTATGTCGGCTTTTCTGATTGCTCAGGATTCTCACGCTGTGCCTCTGATTGGTCCTTTGCTAGTTCACTGAGAAACCCATAGCCAGAAAACTCACCTTTATTTTTCCTTTTTTTCTACAGCAAACAGGTTTTGGGCAGCAGAAGGCAGGCATTACTGCTACTGAGTGCTGATTGATTGGCGAGCGGAGCAGCTCATTGGCTGTTCCAATAAATGTTCCATTTATTTTGCCAATTTTCCACCAAGCTCTGATAAATCACCAATCACCTTCATCATATCACACCTCACTGGTAAAGCCTTAGACTTGGAAACTGCTATATGGTCACATGTTCAATCTGGTACTTAAGAAATCTTCCTCAAGGAGTTCAATTACACATTTGACCATCCTCATGAGGACATTCACAGGGAGAACTACTAACTTGTTCATGCAAGGGTAGTTACTCTGTTTCAGATTATGCTCTTGAATTCCATACATTTGCCACTGGCAGTTTTAAAATTTAATATACTTGCTGAATTAGCCTGCAAAGATGATGGACTGTCACTGAAGGAACTCATAGCTTTAACTATATGTCTGGATCAACTTAAATGTGGTTAATGCCCATGGGTCAAATCAAGTTCCATTAAGTACTCCACAAGTCTACCTTGTAGTCCCAGAAATCCAAGTAATGATATCAGAAGAATTCACAGTCTCCTGAACCCATGAAATGCGACGTATCCCATCTTTCCAAAAATGATAAGCTTCGCTGGTTGGGGGGGTCTGTGCTTATACTGTAGTGAAGCTGGTCACATTTTACATGTCACGCATTCAGCAAACTTTGACAAGAAGACGGACTCCATTTCCCAGAATCCTCAGGGAAGTCACGTGACCGAGCAACTTCCCTCCGACTCGGATTCAGACATGGACTCCATTGCCCACAATTCAAGGGGAGATCACATGACTCCTGACTCTCGCCCGTGCTCCAATCAGTGCTCAAACTCCCCAGAGTACTAACTGAGAACACCTGTGAACTTGATCATATGACTAGTTAGTCTCCTTTATAAGCCCGGGCTTGAGTTAGGTTCATTGCGAAGTATTGTATCGTTACGACCTACTGAGCGCTTGTTTTTCTGACTGCCTGTATTCTGTTTTGCTGACCTACATTTTGTTCTTCTTGACTTTGTCTTTTGCCTGATCCTTTTGTACTGATGCCTGATTTGGACTGAACCGTGTTTTGAACCTTACTGCCTGTTTTTGACCCTGACTTCAGCTCTGCCCTTTTTGCTTTGTTTGCTCGATTATATTAAAACTTGTCGTTTTTACATCCGCGAGCGTCTGTATTCTGTTGCCACATCACATTACAAGACTGTCATATCCGCCCACGCAGACCTCCGGCACCGACCTAAGGCACCGACCTCAGGAGAGTAATGTGGTGGGAATTACCACAACGGGGTTGGTTTCAAAGTCATTTAAAAAAGTCACCAAGACACTCAAACAACATCTTAGACTGTCTGCAGTAGATGGAAATCCAGTTGGGGAAGGATTTATCACTTATGTAACCAAACCGATCTATATGTCTACCAGTGCCCTTCACAGCGAGGAGAGTAACCGTTTACAGCTCCCCAGTTTTGCATCACAGTCAACTTCCATCAAAAGTCAACTTTCCCCAGAGTACACTGGGGACAGACTTAATAGAAGTGTTTAGTAAGAAAAAGGCCACAGCGCTTCCACTGCACCACGACTATGATTGTGCTGTTGATTTAGTTGAGGGTTCTACTCCTCCCAAATCTAGAATTTATCTTACTGAGGCTGAGGAGTTGGCTATGGAGGAATGTTTTCAAGAGGGCCTATCCATCCCTCTACCTATTCAGCAGAGTTTTTCTTTGTCAAAAAGAAGGAATTTTTTTTTTGTTTATATAGACTATTATGGTTTGAATTCCATCACTAAACTGTACAAATATCCTTTACCTTTAGTCTCAGTAGCCTTGGAACGACTTAACTACCTATGTACAGCATGTTTGCTCAGTTTTGACTAGACTACTTGAGAATCAGTTATGTGTCAAAGGTGATAAATGTGAGTTCCATTCCTCCTCTGCTTCTGTACTGGGATTGTTATGGATGACAAAGATTGAAGGTGTGCTGGAATTTACTTCTCTGGCTTTCAACCCTTGCTTGTTTATGGATTCTGGTCTCGGTTTCCTGATGTACCTGTTTGTTGCTCTCTTGGTTCTGACCTGGCCTTGATTAGTGGCTAGTCCCTTGTTTTGCCCTATTGAAAATAAAGCTCACTCGTTTTATTTCCGCAAGCATCTGGTTCGTCTGCCTAATGTGACACCAATCTAGAGTCATTCAAGTAACCAATCTTGATTCAGCAGCATAATTAATTTAAAGTCATTGTTGTAAACAATCTAGAGTAGCAGACAAAATCAATCTAGAGTCAGTGGTGTAACTTTAAAGCTGCATCTGTTTCCTTTATTGTTCAGCTGTTAATCTACACACATTCTCATTGTCAACTCTCTCTTTCAATCACTCACAGACACACACACACACATGCATTGCTTCTATGCTTCTATTGTGCATTTCCATGCATAATCTTACAAATCGCTGCTGTCAGGGGAAAACCTTGTATCTCCCTTTTTGTCGTTTTTCAGTTTAACATAATTTGAAAGTGCCTATTGCCCTTTTTGCTGTGTGTAAATTTCATGAAGAATCAACCAACAGAAATGGCCAAAATATACTTGGGAAAAAGTCTGGTTACATTGATTTACATTGCTTTTTTCTTCTCCTTTAAAGTTATATCTTTTTAGAGATATAAGGTTTTGTTCTGACTGCAGTGAAATCACAAAAATGCTTGGTCATTACTGCATCAAAATGAAAGAGTTCACAAAGAGAGAGAGAGATATCAGAATGATACCATGATTGTATTATTTTTCTATATTATTATTTTTCTATATTATTAAATTTAGAATACTGTTTAGACATATCTGATTAGACATTTGTACTGGCTTCACAAAGGTCTCTTTCTCTCTCTCCCTTTTTGCTTGCTCTTCTCTGAAAGGACTTATTTGTCATTAAGAAATAACTGAATGGGTTTACTAGATTGAAACATTTTAATAGGAAGCAGACAGATGCACACACACTCAGGGCTCTGCCGTGTTGCACAATGTTGGTGTATTTGAAACTAACTGTGGCAGGAAGCCACCCACAAACCCACTGCAGCGTTATGGAGCAACAAAGCAACATTAACATTGTATCACCACTTGCACTGCAGAACAACACTGGCAGATTAACACAAAACTGACACATTAACACAACACTTGCACTGAAACACAATACTGGCAATGTACAACAACACTGGCACTGTTAAACAACACTGGCGATGTATAACAACACTGGCATTGTTTAACAACACTGTCACTACAACACAGTGCTGGCACTGCAATGTAACACTGGCACTGTATAACAACACACTGTAACACAACAGTACTGCAACACAGTACTGATACTGTTAAATGACAATGAAATGATAACACAACAGCAGCAGCACAACACTGACACCATAAGACTACACTGATACAGTAACACAACTGTAGCACTGCAACAAAACACTGTCACTGTAAAACAACACTGTGACTGTAACACAATACTAGCATTGTGACATACCATTAGCACTGCAACACAAAAGTGTCACTGAACTTTAATTATTAGAGCTACGCTCTGAGTTCAGGCCATACATGTCAAAAACAACACCTCTACGTCTAGGCTAATTTCTGCTAACACCCCTGTAGGATTCTAGATGTATGTTCAAACTAAGCCAGCAGTGATTCACATGAACCTTTTTGGCTGTTCTGTATTAAATGTAGATATCTGAAGCTTGTAAAAAAACATTTCATGATTTATTTGAAGCTTTCAACAGATATATCAACAGATGTTTTACCTGTCACTGCAACTTTACCTGTCACCGACACTTCCTTCGCGTACCTCTGAAATTTTGCAGAGGTACGCAAAGGAAGTGTCGGATCTCTTGCCCAAGGACTCGTATTGGTATAGCATAAGGTGTTTGTCTGGGTGGGGGATCAAATACAGTCATTATAGGAGAGTGCAGGAAACAACCTAACATGGAGCATAATTTAATACAGACTGTTATTAAAAGCATTCAAGCAGCACGTGCTTCTGGCCACATTACCACATTTCCTAGCCACATTCTCCTGTGAAAATTTAAAACAATTCATCAGTGGTTTAAAGAGATCTGTGCCAAAGAGTGTTTTCAGGGCATGTAAGTAATTTTTTTTTTTTTTTCAACACAAGTTTTGGTACTTGAGCTGTTTGTGTGAAACACAAAATCCAACTTTATATTACTTTGATCACCATCTTGTTTTCTACAATGTAGCACTGTTTTTAAGCATGAAACAAGCTCACAGCAAGCGCTAGCTAGGATTAAGTACCGCCTCCATACTGCAGATTTTAAGATTAAAAAGAGAAAATGTAAAAACGGGGAGTTTCTTCTACTTTATTAGTATCTTTCAGAAGTTAGTATTTTGGTTTTAAATAAGTATATTAATGAAATTTACAGTTGTATTTGCACAAAACAGTTGGTAAAGCTGTATGTAGTCAGAAACAATGTTCCTTATTTTGATGTGATTTTGTATTTGCTGTCTTACACTGGACAAAAAATAAATTTGTCACAGATTCAGTTTTCATATGTAACGTGTGTGTGTGTGTGTGTGTGTGTGTGTGTGTGTGTGTATCTATCACTTGAGCTGTCTGTCTGTCTTATAGATAGATAATATATAATGCAATACATAAAACTATGGTTGAAAAAATATTTCTTTCTTTCAACATAGAATTATATTAAATTAAATTCGCACCAATCCATCACACATTTCTAGTGTTAAACTAACACTCTGTCTTTTACAGTCAAGTTACCCATGGGGTAAACTGTAACACTGTGCTTCCCATCATACTCGGTGGAACTGTACAGGAACAGAAGGTGCTAGAAACAAACATCAAGTGCTCATTTTTAGCAGAGATGTATACGTTGTTTCTTTAAAAATATGATTATTCCAACTTAAATGTTTTTAAAAGTATTCAATAAAAAACAAGATGTATTAGGTTGTGCCCCCTCTCCCCTATAAGTGAGGAAGAGACTGAGAGATTAAACAATGAAAGATTCTTACCTGTAAGAACAGAACGTCCTCAGCTTCCATTTCCTTCTCTATGTGTCTGATTGTGTCTGAAAGAGATGATATTTCTCCATTCATCTCCTCAATTTTCCTCCTCATCATCTGACTCTTCTACTCCTCTTCCTCCTTCAGTGCAGCTATCCTTGCTGCTTCTTCATCTCTTAGAAACTGGTGAAGATTCTCAAACTCCTCCTTTATCTGCCTCTCTGTGTGCTGGGCCTGCGTCTGGAATGAGAGACCATTAGGAAACACAATTTCTAACAGATGATCTACAAGCATTTACCACCTACAGGAGAAGTGGACACTCATCAGAAACATGACCTCAGAAACATGTTTCACAATTCAAGATGATGTTTCACCTTAATGTGAGCTGCTGTTTGGTCATAGTCTTGTTTAGCTTCCTCTGAGACTTTCAGATTCTTCTGTAGAGGCTCCAAAGCAGCCTTGAGTTTATTCTGCAATTAAACAGTTCAGATTAGTTCATTCTCCACACTTTGTAAAGCTTGATCAGTCTAACTATTTTAATGTAATGGTTGTCCTGGACACTGTAGCTTGAGAGAGAATTATTACAGTTTTACTCACTGCTTCAAAATTAGAAGAGGCTTTTTTATTTTTGTTCAGAGTAGAGTGAAATTTTAGTAAGTTTACATTTTACAATTGCAGTGATAATTAATTTAACAACAGAGCATTTTTTCTGACTGATAATTTATTCAGGCTGTTTGCTGTTTGGTCTAAAGCCACACCCACTTGTACATGTACTGAATGGAGAAATCACACAATTTGGTATTATGTTATCAAAATATTAGATTGTGTTACCTTAAAGTCAGTCACAGCTTCATCTGTTGGACAGAATTCATGATTTTTGTGTTTCTTTGAAGTCTGACACACCACACACACAGGCTGCTGATCATCCAGACAGAAGAGTTTGAGTTCCTCATTGTGCAGAATGCAGAGCACCTCAGACCCTGCTGAAGACCTCTGACTCCTGCTCTCTAGAAAAGACTCACAGAGGTTCCTCAGTGCAAGGTTACAGGGAGGATCGTCTTTAGAGGATCTTCTTCTACAAACTGGACATTCTCGAGACCCCTTATTTTCCCAGAACTGCTGCACACAGGTTTTACACACACTGTGGCTGCACGACAGAACAACAGGATCCCTGAAGATTTCACAGCACACAAGACACAAAAGCTCTTCTTCTGAAAGAGGGTTTCCAGCAGCCATTTCCTCCAACTGCTGCTGTGCTGTTTCTCTGTAATGTTCCTTTAGTCCAAACTCCACTTTCTCTTTTAGGACGTCTGTAATGATCAGAGCAGCACAGTTGAGAATCAGACGTAGCTCTTTATCCCACTGAGTGAGTTTTCCAGAATCACACATCAAAAAACAAACACATACAGTCACTGTTTAAAAGCTCCTCATTGGTGTCTCTGAGTGAAGTGAATGCAGAATGAAGAAAGATCAGAGAGACAGTATGAGATTCACTTCCTCCAACAGGTAGAGGAGGTGTAGAGGAGGAGGAGCTTTGAAAAAGGAGGAGTCAGTCAGATGCTCTATTCTAACTGTGTGCTTTCTGGTATCAGTTTGTTAAAAAGCTGAAACAAGGAGCTCTCAAATAAGTTGAGGTGATCAGTGTCTAAATAATCAGCAATTTCAGTTGATTTCAGCAAACAGCATCCAGATCTCATTAAACATGGGTATAGACTGATAAAAGATTTTTCGCCTCATATTTCCTCCTTTTCATACACGAATTTACAATAGTGAAACACAAACATTTATTGCAATTTACTGTTATTTTGGTTGTTGTAGCTATTTTGTTGTTTGTGATCTACTTCTTATTATTAGGGTTCAGGCAGTCAGTGCAAGAACCCTATTGCTTTTTCTTATTATTATTATTAGTGGTTAAAGCACCTTTAGGTGCATGGAACCTATTGCTTTTGCTAGGATTTTTATGGGTCTAGGTACAGTCGTTCATATTTATAAAATGTCATTATATCTTTCAATGATGGAAATAAAGAAAATATAATGGTTTCAAATTACACATCTCATTAACATCTAAAACATTGAAATTATATGTTCCAAAAATTGCACAGGAAATATGCCACTAGAGGGAGCCAAATCATTTTCTGCAAATGTTAATATTGAATTAATGAATGGAATATACAATCAGTAGAAAGCTTTACTGTATTTGTCATTTGGCAAAGAGCATTTCTGAATGTTATGCATTCCACCAAGTCAATTGTGCAAATACGTCTTGAAAAAAAACTTATTTGCACAGTTAAAAAAAATATGAAGAATCTTCTTACTATTTCTTGAGTTTTTATTGAATTAAATTTTTCTTAAAACAATCTGTAGAAACAATCAAAGAGAAATAATTATTAAAAATATCATGACTTTTATGCTCAGGGTGGCTGCAAGATTTGAATAAAATGGTGTGACCTGGCTCATTATGCTCTAAAAGGCTAAAAATACATCAATAATTGTCTGATTGTAACCAAATTTGAATAAAATGTACACAATAATATAATTATATTAATCTTAAGAAAATTAGGTCTTTCTTAAAAATCCAACAATGTGCTGCCTTCTATGACCAGAGACACTGAATTTGTTTATGCTGCTACTTTGTCCTAAAGTGGTGCGTGGTTCCTTGTTGCTCCCTTCCAAGAAATTGTTCCAAAAACTGCACCTCTGCCACAGGCCTTTCGTGGCTCACTATGAAAACATCTGCCTTTGAAGTCTAAGGTCATGGTTTTGACTCCCCATCATGGATGTTGATTGGAGCTGTATTAATTGAAGTAGACATATAACCTAGTGATCTTAATCATCAGAAAAGGAGGTCTTTCTTAAAAACCCAACTGTCTGCTGCCTTCTATGACCAGAGGCCACCACATAAGCCCTAGTTATCCTCAAAGTGCTTGGACCCCTGTGATTGCTGCTTGGGGCTGTATTTATTATTCTTTTCTGCCGTAAGTCATCCAAACACCAAACTTGGAGGGTAGGTGTAGTGCTCCCCCACTACTCAGGCAAATGAATTGACCTCAGTTGGGCTGATAGTGGCACTATAAATCAAAATTTTATGTACTCATGAACTTAACAGCCCCATACCCCACATGATTCTGTGAAAGCCCACCAAGTTTGATACCAATAGTTCAATACGGGGTGCTATAACAACCTAAAATCTGCTTCTCAGCAATGGCTTCGGCAATTGAGCTGAAACTTTGCATGCTGCATCCCTGGCCTACTTTATAAGTGCCATGTTAGAGACAACTCAATCATTGGACAAATTTGGCCACCATTAGCCATAAGCATTCAAGAGGCCTTTGGAAGGCTTAGCATTAGCCAATCATCACAAAAATGGTATGATTTGTCCAAATAGACAATCTGTAATAGCCTATAAAGATTGACCTCAATCAGCTATGAGGTGGCGCTCTACAACAAAAACAATAATAAGTCCTATAAATTTTATCTTAACCACGGTCCCGAAGGCATTGCATCTGCTGAGAGCCGAGGGGAGGCGTCTGACTATATCTAGAACTTGTGCACCTGGAAAACGGGACAGTGGCATCACCTTTTATATCTTTTACTTTAATGTGGCAGACAATAGAACTTACAGTGACATAAAGCGAGTCCTGTGTAGAGGTCTGAGGTGCTGGGGCGGGCGACGAGGTCCAAGACGCAGGCAAAGGGTGTAGGCGTAGGTGGCGAGCTGATGACAGCAAAACAGTGATACTGACTCATACTGACACTTTATCAAATACAAGTCTCTTAAAATTCTTTATTTTAAGATTTTTCTGCAATCATTCAAACTTTGAAAAATTTGCTTTCTGAACTAGTCTGTGGATTTCAATGAAATTGTTTCAATCTTGGTCTTACAACAAACATATTGACTTTATTGCAATGGTCGCACGTCATCAATCAATCTTTGCGGACTGGCTTTTTTTGACTTAATGAGCTATACATTAATTATTTTTCTCTGATTGTGAAAACCGATGCTTTCGTACTCCTTCCTAAGATGAGATGAGATAAGATGCACTCCAGAAAAGAAGTAACAAGAAGAGGATTAACCAGCAAGTAATTAACCTGTTAAGTAATTAAGTACTAACAGGGTTTTACAGTTTGTTACTTGTTACTATATATATATATACATATATATATATATATATATATATATATATATAAATAATACTAAAAGTAAAAAATAAGATAAAGCATAAACTATTCTTCACAAAAATTAACAATATAAAGAATTCTAAATAAATAAAAGCAAAAATATTTATACTGTAAGGATATTTTACCCAAATTAATTTTACTCTGAGTTAACAATATAAACATTATTGTTAAAGTAGAAAAGCAAAAATTGTATTGATTATATATATATATATATATATATATATATATATATATATATATATATATGTATATATATATATATATATATAAGTATTGATTATATTACACAGGAAATGGTGATGAATTCACAGTTTATGTTCTGTAGGTGTGTGAGGTCTAATGGGGGTGGAGGAGGGTTCTACTGGAAGCAGTGCTGGTTGTACAGTCTAACAGCAGCAGGAAGGCAGGACCTGCAATAGCGCTCCTTCACACACTTGGAGTGAAGCAGCCTGTCACTGAAGGAGCTGCCAAATGCTGTCAGAGTCTCTGGGGTGGGAACTATTCTCCAGCATGGATGCTAGTCTGGCTAACATCCTCTTGTCTCCCACCACCTGCACTGTAGGGGGCTACCGAGGACAGACCTGGTCTTGTTAATGAGTCTGTCAAGTCTCTTCCTGTCTGCAGTTGAGATGCTCATGCTAACAGCTAACAGTTCAGTGTCCTTACAGTAGATTTGCTCCTTAACAGTGATGTGCCCACAGTTACACCATCTATCATTCACAAATACTGCCAGCCCCACTCCTTTCCTCTTACTGCTCTCCTATATCCTGTCCACCCGTATGAGCTGGAAGCTGTCCAAAGTGATGACCATGTCAGGAGTTTGTGTAGTTAGCCATGACTCGGTGAACAACATGATGCTACACTCGTGGTACTCCCTCTGATGTCATATCAGCGGCATCAGCTTGTCCATCTTATTGGGAAGAGATCTTACATTTCCCATGATGACTGAGGGAAGAGCAGGTCTATAACGTCTCCTCCTGGCATGATGCATAGCTCCGGCATGACTCCCCCGTCTCTTCCTCATCAGCTCACAGGGAATATCGGATCTCTCATCCAGCAGCACCGCTGTGTTGCGTAGCGCTAACAGCTGATCCCTATTGTAAACAATAGGGCTCTGTATGGGATATCCAGACGCGGACATAAACAGAGAAAAAAAAGTAGAGCGAGGACCAGGACAAACTCTACAAGTTTGGTGTCCATAGTGAAAATACCCCTGGCAAACAATAAAAAGTATAAATACTTAAAAAAGAAAAGGAGAAAACTACAGAAAGTAAGAAAAAAGCTCAAAGTGAGCTGGAGCTGCTGCAGCAGGCTGTCACTCATGCAGCGCCATCACAAGGCTGAAATGTTTTTGCATTGTCTCAAATTTGGTCTCAAAACAACCATCGACATGTCAGGGTCAATGATTATTTTTAAAAATCTTGTGTTTTGAGTACAGTGCTATTGCAAGTTATGGATCAATCAGTGCGTTCGGGCCTATTCTGAAATAAGGGGCCACAAATCTCTCAGTTATGCTCTGATTGTGACCACAATTCATATGTACATTGACAAAAATCAACTGAGGACACATACGGTATGACATTTGCTTTGAATCAGCTTAAGTTCACTCTTACAATGCTCAATGTACTGACAAAAATCTAAAATGTAATTATTTCTGTCTACAATTAAAATAGACATGACAGTTGTTTCAAAATATGCATCTTAATGAAAATTAACACTTTGCAAATATGTGTAGGTTGCTTAAGACAAACTAATTTACAATTTGAACCATTTAGCTCCGCACACATATTTTTTGCAAATTTGCATAATATGTGAAACCTACTTTTGCAAACTAGTTCTAGGTTAATCCTCTGAATCCTCGTGTAACGTGTCAAAAAATTCAGAGAAGCTTGAACCTCAACAGTTTAAAAAAATGGACCTTACAGTGTACAGTACAGTGTGCCAAAAGCAAAGTTTAAACTGTTTAAAGAACATACTTTTCAAACTAGTCTCTGGATTTTGATCCAAACTTTTCAAAATTGGACTAGAAATACTCTGTGGCCTCTCTCTGTAAACAATTATCAAAAAATGTTGACTTTTTACTCAACATAGTGTCACTCTATCAATTAATCACTCCGCCAAGGCATTGTTGCTTAAATTGCTATAACTCATCAGTCATCAGTCATTGGTCTCAAAAATTTATATTCAGACTCTGATGGGGTAGGCAAAATGTCATCCAGATTGGCCTTTAGAGAGAGCTTTAGCATTTAAAAACACTTAAAATCAGGCTCCTGCATGGTGCAAGTGTCTAAGCGCTGACCCTATCATCAGGAGATCGCGAGTTCGATCCCTATATATATATAGCACTTCTGACATTAAACCTCTTCCTCCCTTTGATGCTGACAACTTCCCTGCTTATAATGTTTGCCAGTTCCCCTCCACTGCTATAGAAGTCTCTCTCTTCTCAGGGCAGAGACTCTGGCTCACACCCACAGTGTAATCAGTGCAGCAGTTCAGATCTTTAGAGTGTGTCCTTTGTGTATCTGATTCTTCATGGTGTGATGTTTTTGCTCCACAGAGTGACTCTGATCTCCATAAACACTTGTATAATCAAGCAGGTGTTGGTAGCAGAGCTCCATTCAGCTCCACAGTGTTTGGTGTTTGGGTGTGTGTTGGGTCAGTCTGTCTCTGTTCCACAGTGACTAAAACATTTCTTTTCACTTTTGAATGACCAAGGCAGCTTGCAATATACAGACTAAAAAAGATTCTCAGTGGTCACTATTCAGAAAGTAAACATTACTTGGACTTTTTGGTTTTGTGACAGGTAGCTGAACTCTTTCCATGGGATAATGTCTTCTTCTCCAACCTGAACAGAATAGGTTTAGCCACACCACTACACAGGCGAGTGTTAATATTACAAGCAAATGTAGTCATATGTACACTGCACCTGAGAGTTTATGTTCAATGCATCAAGTCCTGAAGGCATCAACTATTTTCATTTTCACTACTCTGCTCTCTCATTATCCTCATTCCTGCTGCTTGTTGTGTTAGTTAGTTAGTTTGTTGCTGGCACTTTTTGTGTAATTTTAAATGTGCCTAATACATTTTTTTTTCTGATTTGACTTTTACCTGCAATTGTTTGTTTATGACTGGCTGATGGATTTGCCTGTGTTTCTATGTTGTGATCCATGCCTCTCAAAATTCATCCAGTTAACCTACTTATCAACATCTGATTTTTTTTTATTTCTTAATGCAAAATTATTAATTAAATAAAATTAAGTAGAGACAACAGTTGTATTCAGACTTAAATGATTGATAATATTGCTGACTTCTCGGAACAAAACAGCTCATAATGTTACCGAACGAAGACCCATTTGGGAGCTGAGCCAGTTTGACTCAATGAGAAGAGCTGGAATATCAATCACTACCAACTTCTAAACCATGGAGATCCGTGGGGCTTCTTTTTCAGCTCATCCAGAGCTTCTCCCAGCTGTTTAGAGCTAAAAACCCTCAGCCAACCACTCACTGAAAAAGCAGCCAGCGTGGCTTCTAGCATCAGAACATTGTTTAAAACACTGTCCTGCATTTCAACAGAAAGCAGAAGAAGAAAACCATGGACATACATACAGCTTTGGGTTTAGCCAGGCATGTCAACGTTGCCACCATCTTGGGGAGGTCTGTTGCCAGACTTCATTCAGTATAACTAATATATGTAGTGACAGATTAAAAACGTACCATCTAAAATGTAAAGAACAAAGAACCCAAAAGGTTGTATAGGATTATATAATGAGGAGAATGTAGCAACAGACACTTAAGTTTGTGTGATGTTTATGGTCATGTGGCTGTTGAAGCACTGAGAAATCATTGGTGTAATTATTTTTACTCTGTTTTGTTTTAAGCTTATTACATTTTAACTTGAGATGAATTGTTGTGACCTTGGCACATGAGCATTGTAACTCTAGACATTAATCCATATGGAATATTCATATTAGATTAGCAATTTTACTGTGTTTGGGGGTTTTATATGCCATACATTTGGATATGCATGAAGCTTGGAGGTAATTCACACACTGATTAAATTACATTAAACTCAGAGCTACTTAGTTCTTACAGTTTGATATGCATTTACATCAAAAACAGATTTTTATGACACTTTAACATTAATGTTTAGGAACATTACAGTCATCACGTTAGTGTATTTGATCTGCTATCTTATTGATACCATCACTGCCTGTAAGCATGAGATAAATACATGAATGTAAATCTAAATATTACTGCACTCCTTATGGCTTTTATCAGTTTATCAGTTGTTTATTGACAGGTTTGTACAAGTTGTAAGTAATGTATTGTTTTCTTAGGAAGTCTAGTAAGAAGAGCATTACAGTAATCAGTTCTGCTCCTAATAAATGCATGAACAAGTTACTCTGCATCACTCTGAGATAGAAAAGGCCTAACTTGGAATGGAATGTATAACAAGGTGTTATCAGCACAGCTATGAAAATGTATATTATGCTTCCTAATGACATCACCTAGAGGTAGCATGTGTAAGGAAAAACTGAAATTTTTTAATTAAATTATTAATTTTTTTAGTTTTTATGATGGGGCAAACCCTGTGTACAGTATTATTATATGACTGCATCAACTCAGGAAGGAACTCTGGCCACCTATCCTGCTTCTCCTCTACAAAGGTGTGCATTTTAAGCAAAGTCTGGTTCATACACTCTACTATTACCTTCAGGATGGTAAGAAGTATTTCTACTTCTAGTCAGCCCATTAACCTCACATAGTTGTTGAAACAAATCAGATTTAAAATTAGGACCCCTATCAGAATGAAACCTCAGCCAAACGTCTGGATCACCTGGGGCCACAACGTGCTAACAGTAGTCCTAGTTGTTTGGTCTTTAGTGGGGACAGCCCAGGCATAATGAGTGAACATACTGTAACTACTGCCACCAAAATATTCTGGTAAATATCATTAGGTCTGCTAAAAAGATAAGAAATCCAATGCAATGGTTTCTAGTAGGAAAGATACTGTAATAGGGTTCAACAGAGGTTTCAGGTCACCCTTACCTTTCTGTAGACCACAAGAGACACACCCAGACTGGAAACCTCTCACCTCATCCTCCATTTGGGACCAATAGAAGTGACATCTCAACCAGCATGACCTGTAGCCTGATGGTAACGTTTCCAATCCTCCATCCGCCAGTTCTCTGGGCAACCGTTTGAGTGTGCAGCTAATTAGTACAGGGGTCAATAATCACTCTATACAATACACCATCCTTACTTTGTAATTTGGGCCTCTGGCAAAGCAACTGCTGCACAGTTCTTGAAGGAGCTGTAATAAGTATCATTCTTCTCAGTAGGATGGAGACTTTGGCTGGCATAAGCAATGACACCTTCATAACCATCTTGTACTTGAGACAAGACTACACCCAATGCTTGGTTGCTGGCATCTGTGTATAAGATGACAGGCAAAGAAAAATCAGCATACACTAAAGTAGGAGCTTGGGTAAGCCATAACTTTAACTGGTCAAAGGCATGCTGACAAGCTGGCATGCAACTGATTTGCAAATGGGAACTTTTCTGGTCTAAAGGTATTCCTACCAATAGGGCATTCAAAGGCTGTGCCATCTTAGCAAACCCAGAAATGAAGCACCTACAGTAGCCAGCAAGGCCCAAAAAGGTTCTTTCACAGTCGCAGGGACAGACAAATCTTGTACAGCTGCAGCCTTCTCTGTGTTGGGACATACGCCACATCCATCCACCACATGTCCCAAGAATTTCACCTGTTGCTGGAACAATTTACACTTGTCTTGTCGTAGCTTCAACCCATACTGAAGGTGCTCAAGAACTTGCTCTAGGTGCTGTAAATGCATGGTGAAAATCAGCAGAATAGACAAAAATGTCATCCAGATATATCAACAAAAATTGACCCCTCAGGCAATTTTGCATTAATCTCTGGAATGTGGCGGGAGCATTGGCGAGGCCAAAGGGCATCCTTCAGAATTCAGATAGCCCAAATATGGCAAATGCAATCTTTGGCTGATTATCTGGGTGCACACCCACCTGCCAGTAACCACAAGCCAGATTAAATGTACTGAACCATTCAGCCTGTGTTAATGTTGTCAGTGTCTCCTCAATTCTAGGAAGGGGAAATGCATCCTTATGTGTCACAGCATTAAATGTTCGATAATCCACACAAAATCTTCTACTTCCGATCTTTTTTCTTCTTCTTTTCTTTCTAACCATGGCCCACAAAGCCATCCTTCTCTATATGACCAGCAATCCGTTGACAGGTCACAAAAGTCTGCTGCCTCACTTTCTGTTGACTAGGATTAGGGGGTCAACAGAACCGCAGGGGGAACTCCAACCGCTGCTGCTCCTGTTTCTGAAAAAGCATATCTCAACATGTAGACAAGGACATTCACAAGGATATTCATGCCAATAATCAAGGAATGAATCGCCCACTCATCTTTAACAATGCCAGCACTCTGATCTGGAATCTTGACTTCTGCAATTTTAAAATTCAGCACAGGATAACCAACAGAGGGGATCTCAATTCCATTTGCAGCTTTTAAATATAGGAACCTTGCCCAACAGGAAATATTTCCTCAATGTGCTCTGTCGCATCAAAGTCACTTGACAACCAGTATCTAAAATTTCAAAGCATTTCACATTCTCAATAAATATTAAGAATGTGAAATGCCTTGAACTTTTACGTACTTTTTTGTGGGCAGTTGCCAACAAAAGTTTGAGTGGTCCGATCAGCTTCCAATTCATCCACAGGCCCCGCCACCTGAACCTCTGCAGTAGGGCAAACTAGTTTAAAGGTGGCCCTGTTGCAGCAGCTCCCCTACAGTTCCTAGTTAGGTGGCCCAGCTGGTTATAGCGATGACAGATAGGCTTACCATCAGCATCCGACATATTCAGTGTGGACTGGACCTTCCTTCAACTGTTGGTGGTCATAGTGGCGCAGCACCTGAGCAGATGGCACAGTAGGACTAGATTCCTGCCGTAATAGCTTCAATCCTCTGATTACCTATTCAGTCAGTTCTCGCACTTGACCCCACATCTCTTCCAACAACTCTTGCTTCAGTTCAGCTCTCCAATCAGTCTGCTAGGGGTGAGAGTGAGGCACACTAGATTCATGGATCATAGCACAAGAGGTTTCATACCTGTTAGGCCCATACTCCACTTCTAACAGCAAAGCTACTCTTTGCAAAGTTTGTTCTGGGTGTTTTCCAGGCAAAAGTTTGCAAAGCTCGTCTGAAGGATCCATCTTCTAGCTCCAACAGCTCGTCCTTTAACTGGGCTTCTCTAGGGGTTCTCTCTGAGCTCCACCTCTGCAGTCTACAGAACAGTTCCTTTAATTGCAATACAAAATCTTTAAAAGATTTTCCTGATCTCCACCTACAACCAAGAAACTGGATCCTAAGAACAGGTAGGGGCACCTCAGCTGCATATAAACCATCCAATTATTGGAAATTTTTTACTGCAGTATCCTGATCCCCAACATCTAAAACATTAATTTCCCTCTTAGCTTCCCCAGCTAAAGCACCCATTAAAATCTACACTTTCCTAGCTCCAGCTATATCTTGACCCTCCAATAAGCCTTGTATTTGTTACTTCCAATCAGAATAATATCAAATCACCATCTGTCCCTTTTAACTTAGGCACCCCAGGGGCACCAGGAAAACCTGCCATCATCATACTGAAAATAAAAAATCACTATCCTTCGAGAACTGGACACTGTTTTAATCCCCAACTCCTGCCATCTACGCCAAATTTTTGTTGAGGGGAAGTGAGAATAGGGACAGTTAGGGAGAGAAAAAAGGGGAAGTGGTAATATTTAATATACTAAATACAACCCCATTTCCAAAAAAGTTGGGATGCTGTGCAGAATAAAAATAGAATGCATTGATATATTGATATTGATATGGAAATTATGTAAACCATATTTTTTAAAGGGAAATACTACAAAGACAACATAACAAATGTTGAAACTGAGAAAGTTTATTGTAATTATATGCCCATTTTGAATTTGATGCCAACAACACATTCCAAGAAAGTTGTGACGGGGGGCATGTTTACCGCTGTGTTTCATCACCTCTTCTTTTAACAACACAATGTAAGCGTTTGGGAACTGAGGAGACCAACTTGTTTCCCCATTCTTGTTTGATATAGGATTTCAGCTGCTCAACAGTTCAGGGTCTCATTTGTCATATTTTTCATTTCATAATGCCCTAAATGTTTTCAGTGGGTGACAGGTCTGGACTGCAGGCAGGTCAGTTTAGCACCTGAGCTCTTTTAAAAAATGTTTTAAAAGTAAGTAAAAAAAAAAAAGTTTTAAAAGTAATGCTGTTGTGATACATGCAGAATGTAGTTTGATATTGTCTTGCTAAAATAACCAAGGCCTTCTCTGAAAAAAGACATAATCTGGATGGCAGCATATGTTGCCAAAACATGTATATATTGTTCAGCATTAATGGTGCCTTCACAGATGTGCATGAACACCATACATGCCATGTGCACTAATGTACCCCTATACCATCATGAATACTGGCTTTTGAACTGTGCAGTAGTAACAAGCTGAGTGGTCTTTAGCCCAGAGGATGCAGAACGAAATTCAAATGTTGATTTGTAAGACCACAGGACACTTCTCCACTTCCTCTCAGTACATTTTAAACAAGCTTGGGCCCAGAAAAGGTGGCAGCATTTCTGGATCATGTTTAAATGTGGTTTTGTCTTTGCGTTTTAGAGTTTTAACTTTAGCATTTCTGGATGCAATGATGAACTGTTTTCGCAGACAGTGGTTTTCAGAAGTGTCCCTGAGCCAATGCAGTGATTTCCACTACAGAATCATGTCTATTTTTAATGCAGTGCCGCCTGAGGGCCCAAAGATCATGGCCAGCAAATACTGGTTTTTGGCCTTGTCCCTTACATACAGAGATTTCCCCAGACTCTCTGAATCTTTTAATGATATTAGGTACTGTAGATGATGAAAAGCAAAAGTTCTTTGCTATTTTATGTTGAGGAACATTATTCTCAAATTAGTTGCACTATTTGCTCGCACAGTCTGTCACAGAATGGTGAACCCCTCCTCATCTTTATTTCTGAAAGACTCAGCCTCTCTGGGATGCTTTTTTTTACCCACTCATGTTACTGACTTGTTGCCAATTGACCAATCTGTGTTTTTTTAGCAATACACAACATTACCAGCCATTTGTACTATTTTCAATGAAATATAGGATTTAAATGATTTGCACATCATTGCATTTTGTTTTTATTTACATTTTGCACAGCATCCCAACTTTTCTGGGAATGGGGTTGTAAATAAAATAAGGCTGAGCACCCAACTACTGGAGCGTTAAATCATGACACCCCAAGAAAATATTTCCTTACACCACCAACCCAATACCAAAAGTATAAAAATTGGGGGAAAACAGTTTTAGTCCAGTTACTCAACAGGAGGCAAAGGCTGACTCAAAAAGGTTTACGCCACTCTTACATTAAAATTATTTGAAAAGGAGAAACAAGAGAAATATAAAGACAAACAAACAATAAAACATCCTTAAAGCAGCTGTCTGGATTACACAGGGAGCAGTAGCGATCTGTCCTTCACGGATCACAGCACAGGTACATACACCTGTCCAAAGGACAAGGAATAGAACTGGCAGTAACCAGTTCTTTAACTTTGGAATTAGCCCCAACCTATAACTTCGCAGAGCAATCACTAAAAGATAAAATAAGCATAGATTCCATTTCAATAGCAGTAGCTTTAATTAATGAGGAATGTCCAGTGTCCTCTCTTCACTCTCGTAACCGCCACCCGGAGCCTGCAGCAACTCGCCAGTGGTGTGTGGCCTGGTCCTCGGCCCTCGTCTCGTCACGTTCACTGCCATTGCTGTCGTCACCATGTGCTTGCACTTTCATCAAGACTCTTGCAGCACCGCATTCAGCTGCTCTCTCCCTTTACAAACAGGCCCCTTTCGTTGCATGTGGCAGCTCTCAACTTTACTTGCGTGCTCTCCACACCCGCAATCCCGGGGGTCAACCGATTTCTGCTTCCACTCTGCATCACACTCCTGGAACCCGCTCCCCAGTTGCCGCCTCACACATGCCGGAGTCCCCATTTTAAATGACAGTCCCCAAAAATAATCCCAAATATCACTCAAAGTCACAATTAAAACACACTTCACAGCAGTCCATCGATAAGATACAGAAACAGAAAAAAAGGAAAAACCCAAACCAGTGTTTAACCCATCTAACATCTCATAACATAGCAGGATAAATGTATCTTGCCAGGCTTTTAATTTTTGTTAGATTAAATCTCCTAAATATTGACAGATCTCTTTGTAACCAAACACCAAGCCTACATCTGCATTCATCCAATTTAATCAATGTATTCATCTGTTTACTTAATATACTATAACTTTGTTACATAAATACCCAAATACTTAACTATGGATTTAATGGGAACACCCTGAACTTCTTTAAACCTCTTCTGATTTCAAAGCATTGTGAAGGTCAATGTGGTCAAGAAATACAACTATTCATATTTCAATGATATTGCTAAATTTCTCACCACAACCAGAATGTCTAAGTGCTGCAAACATAAACTGATGCTCTGCTGTGTCAAAAGCTTTATGAAAATGAAGGAACATAATAACACCATCATATACAATCTCATCTCTGTAATCAAAGAGATCTTATGTTGTATGTAAACTAATGTTGTTCTGTAATGATCGATTTCTCATATAACCAGATTGTGTCTTACTAATTATTTGCGACGGTCTCTTCTTTAGGTGGGAATCACAGATATGAGTCATTATTTTATGGTCTGTATTTAAATCTGCATTTTATTTCCACACAGACATGTTAGGATGGAATGGTACAAACACATTATTTAAAATATACATGTAGTGACATATTCTTATGATCATAATTCAGACACTCACTACCTGTATAAATGTTCATTCTAAGCAGCATGAACTTTAACTGTGCTGTTCCACTGTTACTGACGTCTTCACTGGTAAGATCCTCAGAGGATCAACAGAACGATTCCAGAAAAGTGGTAAAACTCTCTCAGTGAAAGTGTGTGTTATAGTGTGCAGGTGTGTGTTGGTTAGAAGATCAGTGAAGGTCACTTTCCCCCTGTCCCAGTCCAGCTGCACTCTGACCCTCTGCAGCTTCTCTTTAGGTGTGAGGGAGTGACGGAACTGTCCAGAGCAGCGTATCCAGTATTTATCAGTGCTTTTTTTGTAGTTCAGGCACCACAATAAACCCCAGAAAGAGATTCCTTTTCTTGTTACAGACTCTGTTGTCACACCCAGTAACCAGTCATCACTGTCTCCAACCTGGATGTCCCAGCAGTGTGTCCCTGAGTTAAAACCCTCAGAACCCAGAACACACGCACACATATCAAATCTCTCTGGATTATCAGGAGGTGATGGTCTCTGTTTCCTGTATTCTACAGCAGTGAGATCATCAGACAGGTGGAGGTGTGGATGTGCAGTGTTGGGGTCCAGAGTAACAGGGGCTGAGGAGAGAGAACACAATGAAACATCATGTTTTTCTCTCATTTCTGTAAATGTTTTACTCTACAGACTATTTTCTTTACTGTGAGTAAAACAGCTTTAGAGGTCGATTCCAGAATACAGATCAACTTTAATCCTGGACTAAATGTTGATGTTCAGTTCAGTGCAGCACTAAAGTGTATGTTCAGTAGTGAATGGTGTATTACAGTCAGTGTTGGAAAGTTTAATTTAAAAATGTATTCCGTTACAGATTAATGATCACCTGTTAAAGAATGTATTTGTAACCTAATCCAAATAATTATTATATTAACGTAATTGATTAATTTCCACTTGAAAATGTGGAAAACATGTAATCAGTTCAGAAATCAAGACACAGCTTCCCCAGAAAAGAGTGATTTTAATGGGTAAAATAAAAAAAATGGGTACACTGAGACTGTGTTGCCCCGGCCTCCTCTTACGCCACCTCCAGCCACTAGGGGGACACAGAGCAGCAAGACGAGCTGATTAGGGCTGATAGGTGCTGTTGATCACCATCTTAAAGGAGAGCTCACAACTTAAATTAATGTATAAAATTAACATTAAATGTTTCCATTTTATCATTAAGACAGAAATAAATATAAAACTCAATTTAAATTTAAAAATAATATTTTAGTGTTGTACTTGGATTAATAACACGATTGCAAAGTGTAGAAATTATGTGACAAACTATACTTAAACGTACAAAAATACAGAAAAAAAAAACACTTTTAAGCATTTACATTTTAGTTTGATTTATCTGAGTGTGTCTAAACACTGATTCTTCTTTCTTTCACTGGAGTATATTTTATCTCCTTTACATTTTATCTGAGTGAGATTTCTGCACAGTACAGTATTCATACTTTCACTTAAGTACAGTTTCAGGGTCCTTTTTACACCCTGAATAAAGAGAACATGTTACTAATAGTTTATAAACAGTGTCTCATCAGTGCAGAAGCAGACTGTGTGTGAGAGATCAACCCTAAGAGAAACAGAACTTACTGTACTGGAGAATCTCCTGCATGTTCTCCCACACTCTGAACTTCAGGTTGGAAAGGTGTTTCACAACATTGATTAGAGCTCCTGATGTCTTCTCTGGATCCTTTGGTTTGAGCTGAGCTCTGAAAATAGAAGATTGTGTCAAATATATCACTGTAGAAACTTTACAGCCTGTAATTTATTTGACTAAATATCAATATTTTATGACATTTATTGTCTGGAGTCAATAATTCTGTTGTTTCTGTTAAATAAATATTTCTGCTACTGTTCTCATCACTACAACTTTAACACACAATCCTTATTCACCTTCATTTCATTATACTACACTCATATTTACAATAAATACAATATACTGTAGATTTAAATGTATTAATGACTTTAACATTAGATAAAATGTGTGATCTGACATTTACTCACTGTTTCTCTGTAGACTTGAAGTTCTGAGAGGGAAACAAAAAGAACATTGTAGTTAAAAGTGAAGAGACTTTTCAGGTGTTTTTCATATTAAAAAAAAAATATATATATATTACAGTAAAATCACCAAGAACAAAATCAGAGCCAAACTAACACAACAAGCAGCAGGTTTGTGGATGATGAGGCGGCAGAGCCGGAATGTTCAGAGTATCCAGGAGAGGCTCCACTGATGTTCATCTACAGAGTCAGAAGATCTGCTCATTTCTTTAGTCTTAATTTACAAAATAAGTAAATAAATAAATATTTTTGACTCTTCAAGGCGCGTCCCTTCCCAATGGAGCTCACTACTCCACACTACTTTGTGTTTGTGGGCTCTGTGTGCGTTAACAAAAGTGTAAGTCAAACTGTAATAATCATTTATATGGCTTTTTGTGTTGTTTACTGAGAAATGTGCTGACTCTGCTAATCAATGGTTATTAACATGATATTGCTAATCAAATCAAATCACGTTTACACAGGTGCAAGGTGAGTGAAAATCTTAGATGTGTAGCCCCCTTGTAGAATTAGAAGAAGAAAAAAGAAATATATATACACTGACTCTAAATCTATAAACATACACACAATATACACTACTGTTGCACTATTTCCAATGCACAGTTGTTCAGTAATAAGTTATGAAATAAAACTATGATATGTACTGTTGTACACATTTCCGTATGTGCAGTTAGTGAGTCTGAGGTGGATAAATAAATGAGATACACAGGTACACATGGGATAGAATATTGATATAGAAATCTTCCAGATTATACAAGATATTGATAGAAGATGTACAAGATATCAATCTATATGTGTAAATATAGTTTGCTAGATTGAAGGTGCAGTAAGTCTGTTGAGAAGTGGATGAGGTGTACGTTGTCCATGGAGACCATCATGATGATGATTCAGAGGTGCAGTGACAGGTGTATAGACCAATACACCAGCACTACTGGCTATTCAGCAGCCTGATGGCCCAGGGGAAGAAACTGTCTCGGAACCGGCTGGTTCTGGACTTTATGCCTCTGTACCTGCCATGGAGACGGAGACGGGGTTAAATCAACGGTAGTGGGGACGGGGACTCTTTCCACGAGCGCGGTGTGATTTGCCTCAAAACGGGCGTAGAAAGTGTTCAGCTCATCTGGAAGCGCAGCGCTGATGTTATTCACAGAACGAGTTTCCCTCTTAAAGTCCATTATTGTGTTTATATCCTCCCACAGGCTTCTCGTGTTGGTGGTGTTGAACTGAGAGCCCTGTACTCGCGTTTGGCTGCTCTTATGGTCTTACGGAGAGCATAGCTGGCTTTTTTATACTCATCCATGTTTCCTGATTTAAAAACAGCGGTAGGTGCATTCAGAGCTGCACAGTTGAGCCATGGTTTCTGATTGGGGTACCCGGTAACTGAGTCTGCATATTCGTTGATGTTATTGTTTGATGCTTCGCGGAACAGTCCTGAAGCGCTGAAACCGATTGGTCAAACCAGCGGTGGACCTCTCTGATGGCGGGCAGTACCCTTTTCTTCTGCCTATAGGTGGGCAGGAGCAGAATCGAGAGATTATCCGATTTACCAAACAGAGGTCAGGGGAGGGCTTTGTACGTGTCATGTAAGGGGGAGTAGCAGTGATCCAGCGTGCGTAATTTTCGTGTGCTGCATGAAATGCGTTGGAAGTACTTTGGAGAGACTTCCCTAAAGTTCACTTTGTTAAAGTCCCCAACAAAAATGGAGGCGGCCTCCGGGAGCGCGGTCTCCTGCTTGTTAACAGCCCTGTACGGTTTCCCGAGCGCCAGGTCTGTATCAGCCTGTGGTGGGATGTACACGGCAGTGACAATGACCCCTGAAATCTTTCTAGGCAGCCACATCGGTCTGCATGAGATGATTAGATATTCCAGGTCTGGGGAGTAGAAAGACTTGATGAAGTGTACATTCCTCTGATCACACCAAGCATTGTTGATCATAAAAATACACCTCCCCCTTTGCTCTTCCTGGAGAGGTCCTTTGTTCTGTCCGTGCGGTGCACAGAGAAGCCCCCAGGCTCAATGGCCTCGTTGGGAATCTCCGCTGATAGCCAGGTCTCTGTGAGGCAGATTATACAGCAGTCCCATGTCTCTCGCTGGAAAGATGTTGATGCCCTGATTTTGGCGGCGGTTAGCATGACGTCTCAGCCTGACCCCGGCTTTCCTGGCCCCTTTTCCAGGGTCTGTGGCGTTTCCTCAGCCGGTCGGCCCAGATGAATGGGGCCTCTTTGAGGTTCTGGATCTGTGTTCAGGAACTCAAAGTCTGGTTTTCGGTGAGTGATCGTTGATCTGATTTCCAAAAGTGTTTGTCTGTCGTAAACGAAGGTGCTGGCAAAATTAAGTGCAAAAGTAGTTAAAAATAAAAACAAAATTAACAAAAAACAAACAGGAGTGAATGGAGCTCGCAACACGGCAGCATGCTCGGCGCCATCTTGGAATCGTCAACACTAATTCTACTTCGGCTCTTCCTGAATTTGCTAACAGTTGTACAGATTACAGTGTCAGTTATTTGGTTTATGTTTGTTTTTGCTACAGTTTAAGTTCCTTTTCTGGGAGACACTGTTCACATCTGAGTCTTACTACATTAGCAATATGCTGGCAGACAAGCTAGTCTTCAGTTAATGACTCAGTTTGCCAAGTGTGTTATCACTGCGTGTGCTTAGAGCGCCCTCTGTTGGAATCTGCACTGTAGTACCAGATTCACCTTTGACTTTATATCTCAGCATTGATTATTAATAGAACTAGTAAAAGAATTTTGATTTTTTTTTATTAATGTTTAGCAAGGTATAATTTACACATTTGAGGAAATAGCATGTTATGTACCCAAGAGATATGTTTGATTTCCAATTCATAAATACCACACACACACCTCTACACACCCAAGCACACATTCAAAATCTGTTTCTTTTTGATAAGCATTTTGTGGAGAAGACTATCAAAGCTTCCTATTAACTCAACCTGAGACCAGCCATCTGGGCGGATCTATGGGTGGGCAAAAAATAGCATCTTATCATCCTAATTATGCAAATCCTGAAAAATTATGCCGAATTATATTAAGAACAAAGTTTCGAAGTGGGCAAGAACATTGTGAAAACACTGAATCTATTAAGTGGTGTGTTATTCATTCACTTGGACACAAGAATTTGATATGCCCCTTGTGTGCACAGGCCACTTTCCAGCTCTAAATTACACAGCACTGCAGTGCAGTCAGCTGAGGAGAGAGTGTGTCCGAATGGAAACAGTAGGATTTTATCATTGACTTCAAATATATTTTTGAATTGTTGATGTGGCTTTTAATTTTGGTTTTACAGATCTCTCCCCATTTAAAGAAATAGGAGTCTGGTCTTGTATGACTGGAAATAACTGCACAGGGACGTTGTAAAGATAACCGTCGACTGGACGACTTTCCTGTAAGGACTGTGTGTCATTAGGTATGTAGCTACTTTCTCGGCAACCCCAATTCCAGTAAAGTTGGGACACTGTGTAAAGTGTAAATAAAAACAGTATGCTATGATTTGCAAATCTCATAGACCCATATTTTATTCACAAAAGAACACAGAACACATATCAGATGTGGAAAGTTACCATTACCATTTCATGAAAAATATTAACTCACTTAGAACTTGATGGCAGCAACGCATCTCAGAAAAGTTGGGACAGGGCCGTGTCTACCATTGTGTAGCATCCCCTCTTCTTTTAACAACAGTCTGTAAATGTCTGGGAAGTGAGTAGACCGTTTCTGGATCATGTTGATATATGGCTTCTTTGCATGATACAGCTTTAACTTGTATTTGTGGATTGCACAGTGAACTGATTTCACAGACAGTGATTTCTGGAAGTGGTCATGAGCCCATGCAGTGATTTCCAGTACAGAATCGTGCCTGTTTTCTATTGACCATCGGCCTTGCCCCTTGTGTACAGGGATTTCACCAGATTCTCTGAATCTTTTGATGATATTATGTACTGTAGATGGTAGAATATCTAGTCTTCACAATTTTATTTTGAGGAACATTTTTCTGAAATTGTTCCACAATTTTTAGATGCAGTTTTTCACAGATTAGTGAACCTCTGCCCATCTTTGCTTCTGAGAGACTCTGCCTCTCTAAAATGCTCTTTTTTAAAACACGGTCATGTGAGTTAGTTGCAAATTGCTTCTCCATCTGTTTTTATTAATACCACTTACTTTTCCAGCCTTTTGTTACCCCTGCCCCAACTTTTTTGAGATGCGTTGCTACCATCAACTTCTAAAAGAGTTAATATTTTTCATGAAATGGCAAAATGTCTCACTTTCGACATCTGACATGTGTTCTATGTTCTATTGTGAATAAAATATGGGTCTATGCGATTTGCAAATCATAGCATACTGTTTTTATTTACATTTATTTACATTTACACAGCGTCCCAACTTTTTTGGAATTGGGGTGAAATGATATTTACATTGGAGTTGCATTCATTACTTGCACTTGTTCTGAACAGCAGTTAAATTCTTCTCAAGACTTAATTTCAGCCCTCCAGTCACTGCTTAGCAACCACTGCTATCAAGCTTTCTGTTCTTTTAGTAGTGCACCCATGTATTGTGCATTTTAATCAGCTTTGGTCAAAAGATGTACCTGGTGGGGGGCGTTAACAGTGAGACTGCAGCAGAGTAGAGACAGGGGGAGATTTAATACACTGGCTTACTTAATGACCACTTGTGGCCCCAGGGCCCCCAAGCAGGTTAATGTGCCCCTGAGTAGAGCATGTCATTTCCAAAACCAAAAACAAATTTACAAAATATGAGCTTGTTTCAAAAGTCTTTGGTTTGCAAACTTTTTACCAAATGCTCTTTTACTGCAAAAGCTGAAATGGTTGTGTCAAAATATCAATGCAAAATCTACCTCTGCATATAAACTCATGAGAGGTAAGATAAAAACAGTCCATAAACATTTTTTTCATGTCCGCAGTGGCAGTATGCTTTAGCTTAGGATGCTTGTGGGGTTCATTAGCTTACTGTGTTTTCCTCAATATCTGACTTGAACGTAGTTACGATGTCTTCACTGTGCAAACGCTGTGCTTGTGGTAAATGGATACATGCTTTATAATGGTGTTGCGGTGTCAGACAAGGTATATGTTAAATAGCATTCTCGTTCATGTAAATAGTCTAGCTATCATTAGCAGGAGTGTTGGTAAAAAATACATTGATGACTGCACTGTTGTGAGGCTGTAGCCCACACACATTTTCACAGGCTTACTCAAAATGTTATTTCTGTTTATGCTACTGGGCTAGAAAAAAAAAAATCTTTTGGTTCTGATAAAAGTCTGTGTAATGTAGAGTATTGTAGTGAACCACCACAGGCTGGCACTGGCCTCTAGAAGCCTATGAGGCATGAGCATTCTGATAGTCATACCCAGAGGATCATGGGAGGCGCATGCCCTCTGGAGAAGGGACCGTATATGTTGTTTACGTTGCTGTTCATCAGTTAAAAGTCTGTGGTATGTGTTTACTGTGTCGTTCTGTGTTGGAGTGTAGGTTTTGTGTGTGGGAGGGGGGTCACATACAAGGTGAAGGGTATGATTAATGGTGTGATCTCCCAATGTGTTTAGCGCTTTTTGTATGTGCCTTTTCTGCTGGTGTGTTAATAAAAGAGCATATCACAGCAGAATCATGGCCTCCTCTGTGTCTTACTCGATGCCAATGCTACACTGACCTATTACATCTACTAGAGAATAAGAATCAGGATTCACTGATATATTTGATGCTGTTGAATCTAAGTACAAATGTTATATTTGAAACACAGTATATCAGAATACATAAAACTAAGCATGTTGGCTTCTGTTGCATCTGTTAAAAGTTTGGTGAGTGGTCAGGGGTTGTATGGATAGCTCACTACATAAATCTATACCAAATAGATTTTGGTACTGTGTGAATATGTCACCCTGACAACTTCCTGCCACAAATTTCTATATGCTTCACCTCTAGCCATCATCTGTCTTTCTGATGAAGAGGTTTCAGTTGTTGTCTATCTTACTAGCAACATATGCATACAGTACCCAACACTGACATTCTCACATGGTGGATTGCTCTGATTGTAAAGATCTTCATAGTGATCCTCCCCAACCACACTAAAACATTTAACTCACCTTTTCTTTTCTAAAACAATCATAATGTTATGGAAAGAGATTTGTTGTATGTGTAAGTGACAGAAAGAAGGAAAGAACGAAAGTGATTCTTACCTGTAAGAACAGAACGTCCTCAGCCTCCATTTCCTTCTCTATGTGTCTGATTGTGTCTGAAAGAGATGATATTTCTCCATTCATCTCCTCAATCTTCCTCCTCATCATCTGACTCTTCTGCTCCTCTTCCTCCTTCAGTGCAGCTATCCTTGCTGCTTCTTCATCTCTTAGAAACTGGTGAAGCTTCTCAAACTCCTCCTTTATCTGCCTCTCTGTGTGCTGGGCCTGCGTCTGGAATGAGAGACCATTAGGAAACACAAACTCTAACAGATGATCTGCAAGCGTCTACCACCTAGAAAAGAACTTCACTGTCATGCAAAAACCTTATATCTCCACTTTTGTCTTTTTTTTTTTTACTTTTTTGCATAATTTGAAAACAATGGTTACCCTTTACATTGTGATAAAATTTCATGATGAATGGATCAAAAGAAATGGTCAAAAATGACTCGGAACAAAACCTTGTTACATCGAATTCCATTACAGTGTAAGAATGTTTTTTACTTTTCCTATAAAGTGACCATTTTCGAGATATGAGGTTTTGTTCCAACAATGATGATAAGTGGACACTCATCAGAAACATGATCTTAACATGTTTCACAATTCAAGATGATGTTTCACCTTAATGTGAGCTGCTGTTTGGTCATAGTCTTGCTTAGCTTCCTCTAAGACTTTCAGATTCTTCTGTAGAGGCTCCAAAGCAGACTTGAGGTTATTCTGTAATTAAACAACAGTTCAGATTAGTGCATTCTCCACCTTTTACAATATCTGATCAGTTAGACTATTTAAATGTAACAGTTGTCCTACAGACTACAGTTGGAGAGAGAATCATAGCAGTTTTACTATCTGCCTAAAAATCAGATTTTTTTTCAGTTTTGTACAGTAACATTTTTGTATTGTAAGTTTACATTTTACATTGACAGTCATAATGAATTCAGCAACTGTGCATTTTTTTGACTGGTATTTCTCTCGTGCTATTTGCTGTTTTGCCTGAAACCACACTCAATGACTGACCTCACCTTCAATATACATAGCAAGTTAATCTGGTACTGAGAAACATTTTATACATTTTGGCTGAGTTACATTTTAGATGCTAGAACGAGTTTCTTACCTTAAAGTCAGATACAGCTTCATCTGTTGGACAGAATTTGTGATTTTTGTGTGTCTTTGAAGTCTGACACACCACACACACAGGCTGTTTATCATCCAGACAGAAGAGTTTGAGTTTCTCATTGTGCAGAATGCAGAGCACCTCAGACCCTGCTGAAGATCTCTGACTTCTGCTCTCTAGAAAAGCCTCACAAAGGTTCTTCAGTGCAAGGCTAACTGGAGGATTATCTTTAGAGGATCTTCTTCTACAAACTGGACATTCTTGAGAGGTCTTAGTTTCCCAGAACTGCTGCAGACAGGTTTTACACACACTGTGGCTGCACGACAGAACAACAGGATCTCTGAAGATATCATAGCACACAGGACACGAAAAGTCTTCTTCTGAAAGAGGGTTTCTAGCAGCCATTTCTTCCAACTGCTGCTGTGCTGTTTCTCTGTAATGGCTCCTTTAGTCCAAACTCCACTTTCTCTTCTAGGACGTCTGTAATGATCAGAGCAGCACAGTTGAGAATCAGCCACCGTAGCCCTTCAACCCACTGAGTGAGTTTTAGCTCCTTTCAGAATCACACATCAAGAAACAAACACAAACAGTCACTGTTTAAAAGCTCCTCATTGGTGTCTCTGAGTGAAGTGAATGTAGAACGAAGAAAGATCAGAGTGACAGTATGAGATTCACTTCCTCCAACAACTAGAGGAAGTGTGGAGGAGGAGGAGCTTTGAAAAAGGAGGAGTCAGTCAGATGTTCTATTCTAACTGTGTGCTTTCTACACTAGATGGCAGCAGTTCATTAATAACCTGAAACAAGGAGCTCTCAAATAAGTCAAGGTGATCAGTTTCTAAATAATCAGACACTTCAGTTGATCTCAACAAAGAGCAACCAGGTCTTACAAATTAAACATGTAAACTATGGGTTAAGATTGATTTTATATTGAAAATACATTTTGCCTCTTATTTTATGCTTGTTTCATGTACTACTCGTGCAGCTTTCATAAATAGTGAGACACAAACATTCACTGCAATTTATTGTCATTTTTGTTGTCGTTGTATCTATTTTTTGTTGTTTATCACATCTGCAGCTACCAGTTCCCCTCCACGCCTACTGAGGTCTCTCTCTACTCAGTGCTGTCAAAGAATAAAGGAACTGGTCTGGGCCAGAAACATTATAAATTAAGAGACTATTCACTGGTTAAAATATGAATAGGAAAGCTTGTAATGCTCAACATGGTGTCTGTTTGTGGAGAAAAAAGAGCCAATCAGCTTCATGGTTATGCCCCAAGCGAAGAAGGGTTGACGATACTGTGGCGCTAGCAGGGAAAGCCCCGGCTTGTTGTGGAGAGCTGTGCTAGTGCAGTAGCCACAACAATCTGAAAAATCACATTTTTTTCTGCATTATTGAGCCAAAAGCTTAAAATTATTTATGAGGTTTTTGTCAGATTTTACTGTTTATTTCAAATGTGTTTTTGAATTGGTAATTTGGCCTTTAGTTTGAAGTATGTTAGTCTCTCCTCATTCAAAGAGATGGGAAGAATGGGAATAACTGCCTGACAGTGTTGCAAAGATGGCCTCTGAGCCATAAGGACTTTATCCAGGCCCAGCTTCCTAAAGCATCTGGGTTTTAATATTCTTTTAACTGGAAAAGAGAGTGTTCAATATGATGCTCACTCATTTAAGCGTCACCATTTAAGCACCCTTTAACAGTCAGCTTTGTGCTAAGATGCTTTTGGGAAACCAAGATTTGACTAATTCAGATGGTTTTGCTTTGTTCAATATTGTCCCTACTTGAGAATCAATAACAAGCCTCCCTTGACATTCCAGCTGCAGCTGCTTTCATGCCTTTCCCCTCTCTTCCCACCATGACTAGAGTTCTCCATGAAAGGTATCACAGCTCATGTGATAGCTGTTGGAGCTTTCTTATGTAGTGCACTCTTTAGATTTATCATCAACATTGAGATTTAGACAAAATCTATTTTGTTATATGCCTACTGACTGTTAAAGTTAAGGAATGAAAGTGGGGAGGGCATGGCTAACAGTGAAGGAGGGACACTGGCATGTCAGAGACCGCCTGTGTCTCTACTGGAGGTTGCGTTGGAAGTGAGTTCTTTAGTCCACTGTGATAAATGTGGTCACCACTTTTGATGGTTTTGTGGTGGGTGAGTGATCTGGAGGCTCCCCACTTATTACACTTTATCAGATCTCCATTCACAGTGCTCTGAAGTTTATTGTAGCCATGCACACAAAAATATCTACACCCGCATGGAAAAGTTTAAAAACCAAAGCTATATATAAACTCCACTGACTCCTCAGTCAGCATCCAGCAGTCATTTCTCAACATAGAAATAGTGCAATTCTGCTCAAATAGATCTGAGGCTGTGAGCCCCACAGACCTCCCCAAATCACAAAAGAGGTAACTTCTCCATTGTCCTCCATTCCCTCTTAAACTGGTAGCCCCTCCCACATTGAATCTGGGTCATACCATTGTTTAAATCTAGGGGTGACAAGAAAACAAACAACCAACACAAAAAGCAGCAGGTGTTGGTGATAATGAGGGGGCGGAGCCAGAATGCTGCATGGAGGCTGAGATTTACAGCTACAGTGTCATTAGATCTACTCATCTGATTTGTCTTCATTTACAAAAGAAAACAAAACAGAAAACAAATCGGCTCTTCAGTGAGAGTCAGCTCCCAAAGTTTACCTGAAAGAGCCGACTCAAAGAGCCGACTCATTCGCGAACGACACATCACTGCAGCAGATGTCGAATCAGGCTCGTTCGTGTGGTAAACAAGGAGCGAATGCAGCGGCGTTTGCTGTGAGAATCTAATCTGACATTAAACAACGCATTAAAGACTGCATTATCACGAGAAGCGGCCAGTAAGAAAACTGAAGACCTACAAAATAAAAGCTTAGCAGAGACAAAATACAGAAAAACACGGAGAACAGAGAGCAGCGTGAACATGAGGACTGTTAGAGATGCAGGACAGCAAATCACACAGCAGGGATGTAGGTTTAAACGGAGTGTGATGGTGAGGCAGAATCGGATACACAGACTGAGCTTGTAGAAACAGAAAGCGCAAAGCGGAGGAGAGGAAGAGAAAAGCAGAGCTGCAAAGAGGCGGAGTTCACTGCATCGCTCACACAGGCTGAATGAAAGTGAAAGTGAGGATCGGATGAAGTGTTCACTCTGGGCTGCATTAAACATCGTGTAGAACAAATGAATAAGAAAAAAAAACAAAAGCAGAGCCTCATACAGTTGCAAATGGTAAACTTTGAAATAGACACAGGCTGCAGTATGACTGGGATAAATGAAAAAAACTTTCAAGAAAACGTGGAAAAAAGCAAAAAAATCCAGAAGTCTACTGAAATTAAACCTGAGACTTGAATAGACCAGCCCAAAAAAGTAAAAGGACTGTCCAAGTGACCCTCAAATACCAAAGGGACAAAACAAAAAAAACAAACAAACAAACAAACAAAAAACAGCTACTCACTGTAGAGATAGGTCATGGACCTAAGCTATTAGGGAGAGGATGATTAGAGGAATATAAAGCATGCAAAATGACAACATCAGGTAAAGACAGAAGAAGAGAGGCTACAGTGAGCGCTGGCAAAACACGAAGATGTTTTTAAGGAACAATTAAGCATTTTAAAACTAAAATTCATGAAGCTCCACATGCAGATTTTTCCATCCATATTCAGTGTCATATGCAATTTGGCCAAAAGATGATGAGAAAATAAACAGTTTGGAAAAAGAGAGAGTAATTAGACCTGTAAAGTACTCAGAGTGGGCAGCTCCCATTGTCCCTATCCTCAAACCAGACGGCTCCATAAGGACTAAAAGTGATTGCAAACTTACTGTTAAAAGAGCAGCTTCTTTGGAACACGACCCAATACCACAACTGGAGGACCTGTGTGCTGCACCATCTGAAGGCAAGCAGTTCTCAAAGCTGGATATAAGCCATGCGGGTATTGGTGGATGAGGAGTCCCAAAAGTACCTGAAAGTGAACACTCAAAGAGGAATGTTCACCTACCAGAGACTTCTGTTTGGGGTAGCTTTAAAGAGTAAAGGAAGGACTGTTCCAAGGGATCCCCAAGGTAGCAGTGTTTTTATATGACATCCTGGTCTCAGGGGTTGACACTGAAGAGCATCAAAAACACCTTGATAAAGTTTTGATGAGATTAGCAGATGCAGGTCTGGGTTTACAAAGAAACAGTTGTTTTCCTACAAGATGAGGTGGAGTACTTAAGCCACAAGGTGAACGTGTAAGGGTTGCATCCCATGAAAACCTCCAAGACACTGTTATAGTCTGCAAGACTAGCATCTTTGCTAATTCACTACCATCCAATCATCTCTGTTATCGTTCTTTTGTTTTGCTTTTTTTTCATTCATCGCATCTGTCACTAAGCGAAAAAATTTGCAAAGGCTAAAATCTCATTAATCCAAGATAAGGCAGTTAATACATTATATAACGCTTGAATGTGTCAAGGATTAGCACAGACACTAATCTGTAACTGGCAGAAACGCTGTGCTGCAGAGCGCACGCATCAAGTAGGCGTCTTCTGTGTGTGACTGAAATTGTGCCTGAACAAAAATACTTTGTAGCACAGTTGATGTGTTATAACATTATGTAATTATGTAAAATTGTCTGTATACTATCAGTAGCATACTGTAATAAACAGCATTTAGTGTAATATCTAACTATATACATTGTGTTAAAGTGTTATTATTGGATGAAGATTTTCTTCTCTTATCAACAGTTTATTACATTATGAGTTTATAATAGTGCATGTTAGTAAGTTAGTTTGTGTTAGTACATTGTGTGTGGGTCAGTCTGTTTTTGGGTGTGTGGGTCACTGCTTTGGACAGATCTCCTCCATTTGATCTGCTGGATGATCTTTACATGATGCTGTGGGATAATATTCAATACACAACATGCATTCAGTTTATAATATAATGCAGTTTTTTTTCACACAGTAAACTATTAATCTCTGAACCAAAGCAGAGTTTTAAAGATCTAATGATGGAGAAAAATGCAGGATGATAGAGAAATAAAATCTACACTGAAAATGAGTGAAATCTCACTCAAATAATGTTTCTAATGTTGTAATGATATCAGGAGTCACTCTATGACACTTTAAACCAGCATTTTATTTCCACACAGACATGTTAGGATGGAATGGTACAAACACATTATTTAAAATATACATGCATATGTGCCAACTACGGGAGGCGTTGGGTCATTCGCCCCCCCCCCCAAAACTAAAGAAGTGAGGGGTGACCCCTCCGCAATCCTCATGCAAAGCTGACATAAGCCGCAGTACTGAAACACACAGAAACACACATCACCTTATGAATGTATATTGATCCTAGTGTTCTAGGAATATCTGGTAATTCAAGGACACACAGATACATAGAGTGAGAGTGAAGAAGAGCGCGGCTCGTTCAGTGGTGACCATCTAAACCTGGAGGAGGTCAAATCAGCCACTTTCCTCAATAAAGTAGAATCCTTAAAGAGCGGCTCCATCTGTTTCTCCTCCACAGAGTCTGACTGTGATTGGCTGAGAGTTTCAAGCTGGTGGAGCAGCTGAGAAATCTGTCTGCAGTGGAATGTTGAACTGAATAATGATATAAATGAACATTATGAGCAGATCACAGTCCATTTTCCCACCATGTGATCTGATCAGAATATTAAGAGAGGACAGCAGAATGAATTCACATCATCTACTTTATCACTAAAGAGTCTGAGAACAAAAAACACACAAATGATTCAGCATCACCCATACAACACTCATCAGATCAGGACATACATTCAAAAACCCCCCAATATTTAACCCAAGCATTGTAGTGACATGTCCTTATGATCATAATTCAGACACTCACTACCTGTATAAATGTTCATTCTAAGCAGCATCAACTTTAACTGTGCTGATGTCTTCATTGGTAAGATCCTCAGAGAACGAGTAGACCCATTCCGGAAATATGGAAAAACTCTCTCAGTGAAAGTGTGTGTTATAGTGTGCAGGTGTTTGTTGGTCAGAAGATCAGTGAAGGTCACTTTCCCTCTGTCCCAGTCCAGCTGCACTCTGACCCTCTGCAGCTTGTCTTTAGGTTTGAAGGAGTAAAACTCCTGTCCTGGGCAACGTATCCTGTATTCATCTCTGCTTTTACTGTAGAACAGACTGCGCACAGAATCCAAGTAAGAGTATCCTTTTCTTGTTACAGACTCTGGTATCACACCCAGTGACCAGTGATTACTGTCTCCAACCTGGACATCCCAGCAGTGTGTCCCTGAGTTAAAACCCTCAGAACCCAGAACACACCAACCAACATCAAATCTCTCTGGATTATCAGGAAGTGATGATCTCTGGTTTCTGTTTTCTACAGCAGTGAGATCATCAGACAGGTGGAGGTGTGGATGTGCAGTGTTGGGGTCCAGAGTAACAGGGGCTGAGGAGAGAGAACACAATGAAACATCATGTTTTTCTCTCATTTCTGTAAATGTTTTACCTCTACAGACTATTTTCTTTACTGTGAGTAAAACAGCTTTAGAGGTCGATTCCAGAACACAGATCAACTTTAATCCTGGACTAAATGTTGATGTTCAGTTCAGTGCAGCACTAAAGTGTATTTTCAGTAGTGAATGGTGTTTTATAGTCAGGGTTGGAAGGGTTACTAAAAATAAAAAAATATGGCCTTTATATTCCAACAAAGGGTTAAAACAGCAACATGATTCACACACCAGATCACTCAGCAGACACTGCCCTCACTATCCAGAGTAATTTCATCCACCAGTGATCATCCATCAACTAGCAACAGCTCTAAAATCACCCCAAACCCACTCGCTATTGTTATTTTACATCTCTGCTTTTAGCCTTCATATTATAAACAAGGGGTTAACATAACGACATGATTCACACACCAGAACACTCAGAGGAGCCTGCCATCACTAGCCAGAGTGAGAGAAACCAGCTCCAACATCCCACAACCCAGAAATACAACATAAACACAGCCATAACCACTGTAAAACCTGCTATTAGCTCTCTGCTTTAGCCTTCATATGGCAACAAAAGGTTAAAACAGCAACGCAATTAACACATCATGCCAACCATCAGGACTTACCCTGTGTGTCCAGAGTGATTTTGTGGAGATTTCAGCATGATCCAGTCAGTAATCTAGTTCAGAAAACCACCATTCAGATCCTGTGTTTACGTCCATTTGAATGTTCCAACTAAATCCTCACAGCAAAGTGTTCAGTGTAGAACTTTCTCTTATGTCTCAAGCAGTTTTCTGATTAACTCAGACTCTGAGTTTAGTGCTGATAGTCAGAAATTTACAGCTAAATACATGTAAAAAACGACTAAAAAGTGCTAGCCATGCAGTGTAAAAAAGGCTAAGTGCTAGCCATGCAGTGTAAAAAAGGCTAAGTGCTAGTCATGCAGTGTGTGCATGCTTCTGAGCTGAGAGAGTTGGGGATGGGCAGAAAAAAAGCAAAAATGGCCTTGTCCCAATCCACTACACTGTGCATTTTCTCTAAAAATCAAACACAGGCCCTAAAACACATTTTAACAGATAAATAACAATAAATGACAATATTATTATAAAATTAATAATATTTAGCTGTCTTTCAGTTTACATGGATTTTGAGTATTAAAAGTATCTGCAAATTTTTCTAATTTTTTTTGTAACTTAAACTTTAGCACAGACAATGCAAGACAGTTTAGAGTTGTGCAGCCTCAAAGCATATCCAAAACTGTCATCCTGCCATGTCTTGGGAAGCCCAACCTGGTCCCAAGAAGCATCAGAGCCATACCAGCAGCATCAGCAGCCATGTGTAGACTCGTCACCAGAAAGGATCCTTCCGGCTTCCTTCCTTAGACGAAGTGTTTTTTTTTTATAAGCTCAGTTGGTTGATGCCGCTCAATCTGATAAGATTTTATATTCCCATTTTTTCAGGCTCCCCTAAGCACTTAAAGTTTCCCCCTGGTTAATGGTATTCCCTTGGTTTATCCCTGTACCTGTCCTATATGGCTATTCTTTAATCAATTCTACTGTATATGAGACTATCAGGATCCACCTGCAGCTTCGTTACAAACATTTCAGAAGAGAAATATAATTAAACATTAATTTTGAGAAAAAAAAATGACTGTTTTTCATTAAACTTGAAAAACACTTTCTAGAACTCCATACAATGAACAAAACCAAAAAACGTTTGTGTTGTTTACTGTGCAGAAATTTAAATAGAAAAAACATATTAGAATTGAATTTCACATCAAATAAAACCATAAAGGCCAGAGACCACTCAACACTTTCCAAAACACAATACAAATGAGAAAATCATAAAACATGTTACTATTTATTGTAACTGTTGTTTATTTGTAGTGTTATGTCTTGGACGTATTCAGTAATGTCATTTGGACCAAACTGGTTTGGTATATTGCCCATTTTGATTTTTCTCTTTCTCTCTGTTTCTGCGTGACATTTTTCTTCCAGGCTGACTTTTTGGTCTCAAGGTTGAAAAGCAGCAGTTACACTGATTGTGTTTCTTATCTTCTTATCTCCACCTGGACTTGTCCAGTTGTCCATTAAAGAGTGTCCTCCATGGGAAAGTGAAGAAACAAAGTGATACATGGAACAAATTCAAATGGACTTAATGTGCTTCACACAGCAGTATGTATGCATAAT
This sequence comes from Colossoma macropomum, assembly GCF_904425465.1. Taxonomy (NCBI): domain Eukaryota; kingdom Metazoa; phylum Chordata; class Actinopteri; order Characiformes; family Serrasalmidae; genus Colossoma; species Colossoma macropomum. Next base: position 30,943 of record NW_023495223.1, on the reverse strand, counting down.
ACTGCATTTTATTCAAAGCAAACAGTAAATTCTCAACTTCTACAGAGTGATGATATGAAAGGAGACAACAATTAACCTGTTTTGAATACAGGACAGCTGAAGGTTCAGCAGAAGAATTTCAAATGAATCAGACAGAAGAGGAGCTGAGTATCAATTAAAGATCAGGAAAGGAGTTAAAGATCAAACAGTTAAGGAGTTAGAGGTGTTACAGTCATTTATCTGTTTCATATTATCAGAGAAAAGCTTGGGAAAGTCAACTTACAATTTTTTGTTTTGTTCTTATTCTTTTCTTATAATCATTCTATGTTCAAAATATTGTCTTTTTCATGCCCCACAACTTTTGAACTAGAACCACCAAACTTTACAGGAACGTAGAAGCAAAGTCAGAAATTTAGGTTTGTGCTTTTTGAACCAATCTGATGTATGGCACATACTGTATGACTACAATAATATGGCAGCTGAACACACTAAAGTGGATGTTCGTTCATTTCAACAAGACTGGACTGATTTGTATGGATTTATTCAAGTGTGCGCCGCCATCCTGAGATAAAGCATCAAAGCTCATTTAAGGATGATACTGACAAAATGGAATCAATCATGCGAGCAATTTCAAGGTACAAGACACAGACAAGTGTTCTTTAAAATTTAAGCTATGGTAAAAGTTATGCCACACTTGCAAGTAACAAGATAGCTCAGTGCATTGCTAAACATGGAAAGCCCTTCACTGACAGAAAATACATTAAAGAAGCATTTTGTGCAGCGGGGGATGTGTTTGACGGTTTGGCAAACAAGCATACTATCATTTCTTGGATTTAAAGACTTTCAGCAAGAACTGTTAAGCTCCGGATCACTGATATGGTGAATAACGTCAGGGAACAGCAAGTGACCGGACTTAAAGACTTCTCTGTGTTTAGCGTCGCGCTCGATGAAAGTGCGGACATCAACGATTTGCCTCGTTAGGCAGTTGTGGCTAGATTTTGCGATTCTGCTGGAGTACGAAGAGGAACTGTGGTGTTTAAAACCCAACTATGGCACCAGAAAAGGTGAGGATTTAGCTAAAACCTTTGTTGAACATTTTGAAAGCGTTTCAGTTAGTGTTCGAAAAATCTTTGCTATCACCACTGATGACGCCCTGCAATGGTGGGAAAGCAAAAAAGTATTCGCCAAAATAACTGTATAACAAAAGACATAATAACAAACATAATAACAAAATAATAAAATAACATAATAACAAAAGACAAACTTTGGCACACTGTTCTTAAATTCCACCGCATTATACACCAGGACAGTCTCTGTGCAAATATATCAAATTCTGATCTTAACACTGGGATGGAAACTTTTGTGAAAATTGTGAATTTTCTACGAGCTCACTCTGCCTTGACTAACAGGCAATTCCAAGAACTGCTGGAAGAAATGGAATGTGCCTACAAAGACATCCCACTTCACTCCAGTGACAGGTGGCTTAGTAGTGGAAAAGTGCTAAAAAGTTTTGTGAACTGCACTGATATAATCAAAGCCTTTCTTGTTGAGAAGGACCAGCATTACCTAGAGCTTGAGGATGTCAGGTGGCTTGTGAAACTCATGTTTTTGACAGACATTACATCGCACTTAAATGAGCTCAATGTCTGTATGCAGGGAGTTGGACAAACAGTCATGAGTCTATTTGAGATGTGGAAGGCGTTCACATCCAGACTTAGTTTATGTGCAAGTTATAGAAAGGGGGGCATTTCGCTGTTTCAAACACTTAAGAGAGATTTCCACTCATCATTTGGTCAACACAGCTAACATTTCCATGTACATGAATGAGCTTGAGTCAGAATTTTCCAGGAGATTCCAAGATTTTCAGAGATACGGACCAATGTTTTCTCATACATCCGGACAAGCTTAATGTGAAAGACATGGACTTGGACATGGTCAGTTTTTGAGTGGATGAGTATTGATGATTTTGAAATGTAACTGATTGACTTCCAGAGCTCATCTCTGTGGACAAGGAAGTTTTGTAAGCTGCGCACATCACTTGAAACATCCAAAGAAAATGCAAGTCCCCCTTTTATGTGTTGGACATCACTTCCAGAGAAATCTGACTATTTGAAGAACACTGCATTGGCAATGCTGTCAGTCTTTGGGTGGATTTATCTGTATGAGCAGATCGTCTCACACATGAATTCAATCCTCAGTCCTTCCTGAAGCAGGCTTACTGCAAACCACTCTAAGGCCAAACAGACACACACCTTAGCAACCATCTGGGGCACCATAGCAACAGCCTAGCACCACCTGGGATTCTATAGCAATGGCCTAGCAACATCCTAGCAACCACCTGGGATACCATAGCAACAGCCTAGCAACATCTCTGTAATCACCTGGGATAGCATAGCAACAACCTACCAACATTTTAGCCACCAACAACACTCTACAGCCACTTTAATTTTCAACATTTTAAGCTGGCTTTCTCAAGCCAATCTAAAGTTTGTTCACAAACTTTCTCATTTAGTTTAAAATATACATGTAGTGACATATTCTTATGATCATAATTCAGACACTCACTACCTGTATAAATGTTCATTCTAAGCAGCATCAACTTTAACTGTGCTGTTCCACTGTTACTGATGTCTTCACTGGTAAGATCCTCAGAGGATGATCAGATGCATTAAAGAAAAGTGGTAAAACTCTCTCAGTGAAAGTGTGTGTTATAGTGTGCAGGTGTGTGTTTGTTAGAAGATCAGTGAAGGTCACTTTCCCCCTGTCCCAGTCCAGCTGCACTCCGACCCTCTGCAGCTTGTCTTCAAGTGGGAGGGAGAGATCTGGATGTCCTGGGCAGTGTAGCAAATATTTACCAAAACTGTAACACAGACTCCACACTGAACCCCAGAAAGAGTTTCCTTTTCTCGTTACAGACTCTGTTATCACACCCAGTTCCCAATAATAACTGTCTCCAACCTGGACGTCCCAGCAGTGTGTCCCTGAGTTAAAACCCTCAGAACCCAGAACACACCAACCAACATCAAATCTCTCTGGATTATCAGGAAGTGATGATCTCTGGCTTCTGGTTTCTACAGCAGTGAGATCATCAGACAGGTGGAGGTCTGGATGTGCAGTGTTGGGGTCCAGAGTAACAGGGGCTGAGGAGAGAGAACACAATGAAACATCATGTTTTTCTCTCATTTCTGTAAATGTTTCACCTCTACAGACTATTTTCTTTACTGTGAGTAAAACAGCTTTAGAGGTCGATTCCAGAACACAGATCAACTTTAATCCTGGACTAAATGTTGATGTTCAGTTCAGTGCAGCACTAAAGTGTATTTTCAGTAGTGAATGGTCATTATAGTCCAGTGACTGATCTAATCTGAGCGCAGCATTTTTCAGTAGTGAACATTTTTACATTTTCACATACACTGACTTTCACATACACTGATATTGATTACTGAATGACTGAATTAACTTTGGATAACTTCTTTTGAATACAGAACTTTTCAAGATAAACACATTATATTTCTATATTTATGTAAAAAAGGAAAGCTGTTTTAAATCTGAAAAAAGAAAAATTGTTAAAATACCTCAAAAATGTCAATTTTCTGCCAATTTAGCCAGCCAATTATCACTCTAGATTTTAGAAGAAGCATGCTTATTGGCTCACAGACACTGATAAGATGCTCATAAGTACTTCATTATTTAGGTACTGAAATCTGGCTTTGTATGACGCAGAATGTTTTACTCTGCACTATTTAAGCAATCTCTAATTTCATATTTGGAAAAAAACTAATAATTGCTACACAGTGATTTCTCAAACCCATATTAGAGAAGCTCTGTTCTTAATGATGGTTAAGATTCTCATTAGTGCAGAAGCAGACTGTGTGTGAGAGATCAACCTAAGAGAAACAGAACTTACTGTACTGGAGAATCTCCTGCATGTTCTCCCACACTCCCACAATTCTGTTGTTTCTGTCAAAAAACATTTCTGCTACTGTTCTCATCACTACAATATTAACACACAACCCTTAATCACCTTCATTATAATATTCACTATAATGTATAACTTTCATTTCTTCAATATGTACAAACTCAATTGCAAAAAAAGTTGAGACAAGTATGAAAGATATGAATAAAAACTTAAAACAGTAAAATAATTATGATAAAACATTATGATATTGTGTATATAGTGTATTGTGGAGGCTGCCACTTGGTCTGTGTTGCAGAAGGGGGTTTTAGAGGCGTCGTATTCAAAGCTGTGGCATGTGCTCTGTCCCCCTCATATTTGTAGATGAGCTCTGCCTTCCCATAATTGTAAATATTTGCTCATTCCAAATATGATGCCTGCAAAAAAAGTTGGGACTGAAGTATGTTCACCATCTTTCCTTTTAGGAGCACTTAATAAACGTATGGGAACTGAAGACATCAACTGATCCAATTTCCGGTTCCGGCGGCGCTGCATGCTTCCGTGCGGACAGAGACGCTGAACAGTGCGGTAAGACTCGAGGTGGGGGCCTGTGTGTTTACATCAACACTGAATGGTGTAAAAACGTGGCACTAGTCTCTAGTCACTGCTCACCACTAGTGGAGTTTGCGATTGTCAGAGCCAGGCCTTTTTATTTGCCAAGAGAGCTGACTACAGTGTGCATAGTAGCAGTATATATAGTCCCCAGTGCTAATACAGCGCTATCAGCAATCTCCAAAACACACACCCAGATGGACTGGTTATCGTTGCTGGAGATTACAACCATGCTAATCTGTAGTCAGTACTCCCCAAATTTCACCAGTATGTGGACTTTGCGACCCAGGGAGCTAACATGCTGGATCATGTTTACACAAACATCCCCGGCACGTACAGGGCCGAGCCCTGCCCCCACTATGGCTACTCAGACCACGTCTCTGTAATGCTCACTCCAGCTTACAGGCCACTCTTCAGACGTACCAAACCAGACCAGAAGCATGTGAGAACCTGGCCGCCAGGGGCTATCTCTGCTCTTCAGGGCTGTTTTGAGCACACTGATTGGGAGATGTTCAGAGAAGCAGCAACTTCCAATGACTCCATCAACCTGGAGGAGTATACAGAATCAGTGACTGGCTACATCAGACATAAAGCAAGCCTCAGGATAGCAAGAGCCAAGCTTTCCCGGGCTATCAGAGAGGCTAAGCGCGCCTACTCAAAGAAAATCCACAAACATTTTCAAAACACTGCCGACACACGGCGCATGTGGCAGGGCATCCAGGCCATCACCAACTACAAGACACCTCCACCTGCTTGTGACACAGAACGGTACGACGGCAAAGAAGACCACACCTCCTCCAAATTAACAGGTACTGTGTCTGTCCACTGCTGATATGCGGAAAACTCTACACAGAGTCAACCCACGAAAAGCACCAGGATCCGACAGCATACCGGGCAGAGTGCTCAGAGAATGCGCTGAACAGCTGGCTGATGTTCTCACGGACATATTCAACATCTCTCTGAACACTGCAGTCGTTCCAACGTGCTTCAAGTCCACCACCATCATCCCTGTGCCGAAGAGGTCTCCAGTGTCCTGCATCAATGACTACCCTCCCATTGCACTCACTCCCATCATCATGAACTACTTCGAGAGGCTTGTCATGAGGCACATTAAAGACCAGCTCCCTCCTTCACTGGACCCACTGCAATTTGCATATCGCCCCAACCGCTCAACAGACAATGCCATCTCCACCACACTCCACCTGGCTCTCACCCACCTGGACCACAGAGACGCCTGTGTCAGAATGCTGTTCATAGACTTCAGTTCAGCATTCAACACCATGATCTCATAGCAACTGATTGGAAAACTGAGCCTGCTGGGCCTGAACACCTCCCTCTGTAACTGGGTCCTGGATTTCCTGACTGAGAGACCTCAGTTAGTCAGGATAGGTAACAACATCTCCAGCACCACCATACTGAGCACCTGTGCTTAGTCCACTGCTGTTCACTCTACTGACTCACGACTGTACTGCAAAGTACAGCTCAAATCACATCATCAAGTTTGCTGATGACACGACTGTGGTGGGTCTGATCAGCAAGAATTATGAGTCAGCATACAGAGAGGAGGTGCAACGGCTAACGGACTGGTGCAGAACCAACAACCTGTCTCTAAATGTGGACAAAACTAAGGAGATGGTTGTTGACTTCCGAAGAGTGCGAGGTGACCACCCCCCCACTGAACATCACTGGCTCTGCTGTGGAAATCATCAGGAGCACCAAGTTCCACGGTGTCTACATCACAGAGAACCACCTGGTCCCTCAACACCAACTCCATAGCCAAGAGAGCCCAGCAGCGCCTCTACTTCCTGCAGAGACTGAAGCAAGCTCATCTCCCCCCTGCCATCCTCACCATGTTCCACAGGGGGACTGTGGAGAGCATCGTGAACAGCTGCATCATCGCCTGGTTTTGGAATTGCACCGCCTCCAACCGCAAGACCCTACAGCGAATAGTGAGGACAGCTGAGAAGATCATCAGGGTCTCTCTCCCCTCCATCATGGACATCTACACCACACGCTGCAACCGCAAAGCCAGCAGCATTGTGGACGACCCCATCCATCCATCAAACAGACTTTTTTCACTGCTGCCGTCTGGCAGAAGGTACCGGAGGTACCATCACTGCCAGACTCTGCAACAGCTTTGTTCTTTAAGCAGGTTTTTTAACTTACAAGGACTGGTCTGAATACCCCCTCACACACATACTCTACACTCACACACACACCTCTTTTGATGCTATACTTGCACTAGCTGGAACATTGCTGCTAACACTGTGTTTACATTGTTTACTCAAGTACTTCCTCAGTAAGTGCTGTGTTTATGTACGTTATCTGACTGCATAAACTCACAGATCACAGCATGTTAAATATCTCTGCACCTTATTCCACTACCTCATGTCCAGAAATGAGTGCTGTGTCAGTGCTGCACTGTCCTGTCTGTTTACTGTGTCTAATAAAATGTTTAATTTATCGTATTTATTGTTTCTAGTTTAAATTTTTGTTTGCACACTTATGTCCGCACATTTGCACTTCGTACTCTTTTGGTCCTTGTTGCACCTTGTTCCTGGAGGAACATAATTTCACTCCACTGTGTACTTGTACATATATGGAATGACAATAAAAGCCTCTTGACTTGACCTTTGAAAGCGGAATTTTTTGTCTTTCTTTGGGTGGTATGAGTCTTGGGGCCTTTGATGCATTTTGAACTTCATAATGCATCACATTTTCAATAGGAGTCTATGAACTTCATAATGCTTCACATTTTCAATAGGAGTCTATGCCAAGGAGTCCACCAAGAGCAAACAACTGAAACATAAAGTCTACCTTCCCTTCATTCTTACAGTGGAAGTGTTTTTTGTTTTCTCAATCTTTTATTTCACCTTTCTAGTTCAGCCTTTGTTTGAACACGCTGCTTTCAGAATTTCTTTTGTTTGCCATTTTCCCACCTCTTCATTTCCCCTTCCTTGAGTTGTTTTATCCGTTGTCACCTGTGCTTCCTGGTGGCGCAGCGGTAACTCCATGGAGCCTGGCTCTGGGTCACCTTAACCGCAACATCCCAAACTCACACTCCACTGCCCCAATAAATGTATTTAACACTCTTTCTCACTGGTTTTCATTTCTGCACTTGGGTCTGCCTCCCCGTCGTCCCGTAACGCATTCAGTTGTGATTTTTGGCCATACCCTTTATGCAAAAAGATTGTTCAGAATTCCCTGAACCTTTTGATTATATTAAGCACCAGAGAAGGTGAAATACCTAAAATCCTTGCAATTGCTTTTAGTGGAACATTGTTCTTAAATTGTTTATTTGCTGATGCATTTTTTGACAAAGTGGTGAGCTTTGACTTTGTTTATAAAAGACCAGGCCTTTCCTGAATGCTTCCTTTTTTATACCCAAGCATGTTTACATCACCTCATTTAAAATGTTTTGTGAATATTTACAATGTTCCCACTCCTACATTGCTCATGTACCCACTGTTATCTTAACAATGAAATTGTTAAGATGATACATTAAATATGTTGCTTTTATACAGCTTTCGTTTAAATTTAGGCTGAAGTGGATTTGCAAATTGCTACTGTGTTTTTGATTTGCATTTCACATACTGTCCCAACTTTTTTGATTTGGGTTTGTATAATATATAGTGTGAATTTAAATGAGACACTGATTTTAACATTACACAAAATGTGTGGTCTGACATTGACTTACTGTTTCTCTGTGGACTTGAAGTTCTGAGAGGAGAAATAAAGAGAACATTTTAAATAATTAAGTGTTAATAAATAAATAAGAGTTTTTTAAGTGGTATTTTAAAAGAAATTGAGAGAGAAACAACTGTCTAAAAAGTCCCGACCAAACCGATAAATAAGGAGAGAGAAAAAGAAAGTGACTCTTACCAGTAAGAACAGAACGTCCTCAGCTTCCATCTCCTTCTCTATGTTTTTGATTGTGTCTGAAAGAGATGATATTTCTCCATTCATCTCCTCAATCTTCCTCCTCATCATCTGACTCTTTTGCTCCTCTTCCTCCTTCAGTGCAGCTATCCTTGCTGCTTCTTCATCTCTTAGAAACTGGTGAAGCTTCTCAAACTCCTCCTTTATCTGCCTCTCTGTGTGCTGGGCCTGCGTCTGGAATGAGAGACCATTAGGAAACATAAACTCTAACAGATGATCTACAAGCATTTACCACCTACAGGAGAAGTGGACACTCATCAAAAACATGACCTCAGCAACATGTTTCACAATTCAAGATGATGTTTCACCTTAATGTGAGCTGTTGTTTGGTCATAGTCTTGTTTAGCTTCCTCTAAGACTTTCAGATTCTTCTGTAGAGGCTCCAAAGCAGTCTTGAGTTTATTCTGCAATTAAACAGCATCCTTCACACTTTATAATATTTGACCAGTTTAACTATTTCAGTGTAATGATGGTCCTACAGGGGGAATTAGGAGAGAGGATGGCAATTTTATTCAAAAGAATTTCCATTTTTGTCTAGTGTAGAGTAACATTCCTAAAAGTTTACATTTTGTGTTGGCAGTCATAATGAATTTAACAGGGCATTTTTCTGATTGACAATTCACTTGTGCTCTTTGCTGTTTGGCCTGAAGCCACACTCACTGACAGGCTTCACCTTCAACATACATAATAGGTTAATCATAATACAGATAAAGTTTATACATTTTAGTTATGTTTTGGATATTAAAATACTAGAACAAGTTTCTTACCTTAAACTCAGTCACAGCTTCATCTGTTGGACAGAATTCATGATTTTTGTGTTTCTTTGAAGTCTGACACTCCACACACACAGGCTGCTGATCATCCAGACAGAAGAGTTTGAGTTTCTCATTGTGCAGACTGCAGAGCACCTCAGACCCTGCTGAAGATCTCTGACTGCTCCCTAGAAAAGACTCACAAACGTTCTTCAGTACAAGGTTACGGGGAGGATCATCTTTAGAGGATCTTCTTCTACAAACTGGACATTCTCGAGACCCCTTAGTTTCCCAGAACATCTGCAGGCAGGTTTTACACACACTGTGGCTGCACGACAGAACAACAGGATCCCTGAAGATTTCACAGCACACAGGACAGGAAAGCTCTTCTTCTGAAAGAGGGTTTCTAGCAGCCATTTCCTCCAACTGCTGCTGTGCTGTTTCTCTGTAACGGCTCCTTTAGTCCAAACTCCACTTTCTCTTTTAGGACGTCTGTAATGATCAGAGCAGCACAGTTGAGAATCAGCCACCGTAGCCCTTCAACCCACTGAGTGAGTTTTAGCTCCTTTCAGAATCACACATCAAGAAACAAACACATACAGTCACTGTTTAAAAGCTCCTCATTGGTGTCTCTGAGTGAAGTGAAAGCAGAATGAAGAAAGATCAGAGAGACCGTATGACATTCACTTCCTTCAACAGGCAGAGGTGTAGAGGAGGAGCTTTGAAAAAGGATAAGTCAGTCTATGCTCTATTCTAACTTACAGGAAATCAGCCATTAATTTCAGCAAATAGCATCCAGGTGTTACAAATTTAACATGTCAACTATGAGGAAATATTGATTTTATTTTATCTAATACTTTGTGCTTCATATTCATACAAACTTACCTAGAGGAATTTTTTATTGCTTAAATGTTGATCTTTGTCTCAGGATACTTATTTGTGATTCTCACTTATGTTTCATTTAGAGATCAACTTTGTCACAGATGTTTCTCCTAAAATTGTTTAGGAGAAATAGCATTAGACAAAAATGAGACATGAGATACTTCTAAGGTTAAAGGAGTCAAAACTGAGATTTCAGTTTCAGATGCGTAAGAGATCTGAGGAGATCTCTTTCTTGTCTTGATTTGATCTCTTTCAAAACTCCATTTTTTTCTTTTTGAATGAACAGGAATTAGTCAATAAAAGTAATGAAAAAGCTAGCAAAATCATTCAGAAGTTAAGGACTAAACCTTTGTAACCCTAATTAAACACATTCATTTTAATTAACACACTGTCCATTCAGTTTTACCTTTTATTCTTGAACGTTTTATTACAAATCAAGACAGTGGTTGGATTGCAGAATTAACGTTGGAAGTGTTGGTATAATTTCAGACACTGAAATACAGCTTCAATGTTCAACTTAATCTGATGCCGGATTAAAAACAGTAAAAAAAAAATAATAATAAAAAACAGTAGCAAATATTTTACTCCCTTCTCTTCATAGATGGGCCAAAGTAATTGATGATAGGTATTACAGAATTTGCTGTCGGACCACCTTGTAAGAACTTTTCCTCCAGGTTTCAGATCTTTTAACTAAACTTATCCTCTTTTAGTAAATCACAGGACTTGAAAATTTTCACTCTGCATCCATCCTCAAATGTCACAAATACGAAAGGCCTGAAAAACAGAATATGAGACAGCTTAATTGATTAATTGACAGTATACAAAAATAATCAGTGTCTGAAATTCCAACAACTAACAGGTAAACTTGAAGTTAATTAAAGCTGCACTATGTACACAATGTTTTTGTTAACACTGCAAGAAGTAGCATTACTAAGTCGGGAGGGAAATGTTTCTGATTTTCTTTTGAAAAACAGAGCTTTCAGGTTGGTTTTGGTGGGAGCTTCTCAGATCATGTCATATACCTTTTCATGTATCAGTATGTCAGGGAAGGGAAGCGTGACACAGTATACATATTAAACAGGGTAACAACAACACTTTCATGTCTGAGCGAACAGAAACTCCAGTCTGAATTTGGGACATTTAGCACAGCAGAATGTGGCTTCAAATTGAGGTTGGGAGCTTTTTTGCCAATCTAAACACATGGCAACCCAAAAAGTATAGGTCAATTTTAAGTCATTTTTAACATACTAATGTAAAAATAATTTATATGTTAATAAAAATAGCTATTGATGTATAGGGTTTTTTTTACGATTTTAAACAGTCATTTGACAACAATCATTCTTTGATTATATTATTTTATGGTAAACATTTGTAAAAGTTATTAGTTTTTCAGCTGTCCCAAAATGTTCCAACCATTAAACTGTTCTGTTTATGCTACTGTTAATACTACTAACTTTAGGGTGGAGTACGGATGTGCATTCAGCCAAAACTGGCCAAAATTAACATGAGGCTGGGGGCGTACTCTTTTAAAAGATGTCAGTGGTATAAAGACTATGTATAAAAACTGAGACACTTCACTGTTTCAGGACGTAAAGCCACACCAGACCCGGCCTCGCTTTCCCTGCCTTTTCAGTCACGTACTCTACAAGACGTCCATGGCAACGCGCTCATGTTTAGGACCAAGTAATATAGTTACATACTTACTTTCAAATATTAGCAAAACTGACACATTTACAGTCCTGCAAAACCACAGAAGCGGACTTTATCTGAATTGTCTACATATTTTATCCGTCTTCCCGTGATGAAACGTAACGATAACCTGAGAAGCCAGCTAGGTTAGTGATTTCAGTATTCGAATAACGTTATTGGCACCTTAAATAGTTGGCCGAGTGCTCCAGCACCCGTGCACATCCCTAGTCTACATTAGCTAACCTTTTATGAGCAAATGTAGCAGCCAAATGGTGGATAATTTTGTATTAAAAGAAAAAAAACTATACATAGCTATTGGACATTTGTGTGCTAAAAACTGTTAAAAAGGGCTCGGTCATATCGCTGACGTTAGCTTAGTAACATCGCTAGCCAGCTAGCCAACGAATCGTTATGTAGCTATGCCACTAGACTTACATTAGCTAACGCTAGCTAGCTGGCAAAAACATGACTGTTAGTGTAGTCCCTGTCTGTTGGACCAAAAGCTCAGATTTTTTAAACAAGTGCTGCTAAATAATAATACACATACAATATCTCATGTTTCTTGGCTACTTACCTTGTACTTCAACTTTTCGGCCGATTCTTCGCCAGTGTTGTTCGTTGACTGCTCTGCCAGGAGGACGTGAACTTGAACAGGCCGATCCCAGCATTTTTCGATCGACCATTCGAATTCCCTGATGCTGTTAATGGCCAATCGGAATCACGAAAGGCTTTCGTCTATTCTTTGATTGGAAGATGACGGTGAAAGGCGCGTTGACAGATCTGTCTTATGCCTCGGAGCTCCGACCAGGGCACATGGTCTTCTAAAGAAACAGCTTATGAAACGAAAGTTTCGCTTTATTGTAGCTGCTTTGTAATATTTACAAGATTGGCATTTTAGAATAATACCCCAGCTTCTTTTTTTAGCTAGGTAACTGATGCGCAAATACCTGTCTGTAGTAAACATGTAACAGATTGCAAGTGTGCTGGCACAGAGAGTCGTTTTCAGCTGAAACAGCCGCTAGCTACTTATTCCACATACCAACTTATGTTAACTAACCTGTTTCACTCACGCAGTGTTCAACATGTTCCCTAGAGCAGTGGTTCAAGTATGCCTTTGGATATCACTGCTGCATATTTTAGTGTTTTCTCCAACACACAGATCCCAGGAAGTAATGATCAGAGCAGCACAGTTGAGAAACAGCCACCGTAGCCCTTCAACCCACAGAGTGAGTTTTAGCTCCTTTCAGAGTCACACATCAAGAAACAAACACATACAGTCACTGTTTAAAAGCTCCTCATTGGTGTCTCTGAGTGAAGTGAGTTCAGAATGAAGAAAGATCAGAGAGACAGCATGAGATGCACTTCCGCCAACAGGTAGAGGAGGAGGAGCTTTGAAAAAGGGGAGTCAATCAGATGCTCTATTCTAACTGTGTTGAACACTAGATGGCAGCAGTTCAGTAATAACCTGAAACAGGGAGCTCTCAGATGAGTCGAGGTTTCTAAATTATTAGTTCATTTCAGCAAACAGAATCCAGATCTTACAAATTAAACAATAAACTATAAGGAAAGATTGATTATATATTGTAAATACCTTTTGCCTCATATTTCCTATTTATTTTATGCACAAATTTACATGAATAGTGATACATATTCACTGCATTTTATTGTCATTTCTTTGTTGTTATAGCTATTTTTGTTGTTTATGTTCTTCTGCTACTTCCCATTATTATTGTTTCTGCTGATTGGTGGAGTCTGGACATGACAGCTGTAAATAGCTGGTGGTTTGGATCCTTGAAAATGACTCCCTCCATTTCACTTCCATCTCACTGCCCACAAATAGATTATTTAGAATTGTTTTAAATGGTAGAGAGTGTTTAAGATGCACACTCTACCATTTAAGAGTCAGCTTGTGTGCTAAGATGCTTTTAGGAAACTCAGCTCTGACTAATTCAGGAGGTTGTTTTGTTAATTGTTGCTCCATCCTGAAACTTAACAAGCCTAGCCACAGTTGTTTTTGTGTGTTCCCACTAACTTTCCACTATGACTATAGCTGTCCATGAAAGGTATGACAGCTCATCTGATAGATGTAGGGAGTTCTGATACAGTGCAGCCTAAGGTAAATTTAAAGACTGTGCTACAGCATTGTGGTCACAGAACAATGAAGCTTTAAAATCTAAAACACATTTATATTTTTCAAAGCATGTCTTTTATATGAAATAATACAAGGCAATCACACTGTTGCAGCCCACAATTTGGAGGTCTGCACCATCTCAGCTGGGCGTGGTTGGAGTGGTGCAGCCCTGCTCACCTTTTACAAGAGGGGGTTAAATAAAAAGGAGAGTCCATGAACCTGAACCAGTTTACTCTAACCTGTTTCGCCCTGGATAGTTCACTGGGAGAAAAGTAGCAATTAAGGCCAAAGTCTTTTCCAGCTCCTCCAATTTACACAGTCATCCCTAAACCAGAACACATGGAACTGGGAGGGCACAGCTAACAGGGAATGAGGGACTACATCATATCAGAGACTGCCTAAGCCTCTCCTGGAGGTTGCATTGGAGGTGAGTTCTTTAGTCCACCCTTGTAAAAAAGGACAAATGTATGATTATTACAGTGACTTTGTGACAGAGTTCAGGAGTTTTCCCTTCTCCAGCACTGACAGACTCTGGAGCTGCAGGCAACTTCATTGACAGCGGACTGGTGGAGAAGAGGCAGATCCCACTGTTTTCAGTTCAGCCCTTTCTACTGTTGAGAGCAGCTGACGACTGCCCATTGACAGAGGGATCAGTGACTGAAATGACTTCTGAACTGAATAACCAAGTTGCACAAGAAAAATATCTCCTTATTTTTAAAAAGTCCACTTAAAATGCTCTCATTCTGCATTTCCATGGATAATTCAACACAATCAAAGTATTTCATGGAGTGAAGGTGAAATCAGCAAATTTGAACCTGTCAGTTTTACAGTTAAAAGCATTGAGCAATCCACTGAAAAAGCATTAAAATTAGGATACAATGCCAAATTATAGATCAATAAAGACCTATGATATGGGGAATAAATAATTACTTGTTAGACATTGTTTCAAATTGTTTTTTGAAAATGGTGCCATTTTCTTTGAGGGAGCCTGACATCCAACCTTAGTACTAATAGATAAATGAAATTTGGAATATATTAAAGCAGCAAACTGTTTAAACCCCAGACAGATATACTGGGTTTTGTTTTCCACTCACTTTAACTTCAGGGTTTCTTACTGTCCAGGTTAAAAGAAAAATACTGACGCAAGGCTGACACGTTGTCACATATTCTATCATATTATTCACACTAATTAAACGATTCTACAACTATAGTGACACTGATCAGGTGGGGATCCAGAGGAAATGAGACAATGAACCTTCTCCTTCTCTGGGTAAAAGCTACTACTAGTTCTGGACATCCAGCAATGTAAAGTACAGGTATTTTAGTTAATAGGTTTTTGTGAGTTTATGTTAGATAAGGATGTGTTTGATGTCATAATAGGTTGTAATGTGTGCACTCAAGCACAATCCCCACTGCAGCTTCCAGCTGGTCTTCCACAGCCCTTACCTATTCCACAGCATCCCTGGTCACATTTGAACATAGACTCGTTTGCTGACCACCACAGATTCCGGCACAGATATATCGCAGTCTCTGTGATCAGCAATGTAAAGTCTAGTTTTGTGCCCTACATTAATGAAGGAGTAAATAATGACACATTTCATAATTTTTCATTTCAGACACATCTTACCAACTGAAAATCATCTAACACTCCTGGTAAAAATGAACTACCTGTATTTGGCAGACGATTATTTAAAGAGCTCAATTCCATAGAAAATATAAGTAAGAATGAGACTGAAGGCCAGAGAAAGACACACTCATCACTCGGACTAAATATAGTGTCCCAGATGTCTTCGAAGCACTTCTTCTATTCTGATGTGGATTCCTGGAGTCTTCCCAGCACTTTCTTGTCCAATGATTGTATTCAAGTGGCACCAACTTCAAAGCTTTAAGGCTAGTCATTGCGCATATATGTTCTGTTATAGCCTCGACTCCATTATAACTGATCATCAGCATTTTAACAAATGTATCAAGTTAGAAGTCAAAATCAAAGCCTACTATTCTATACTATACATACTCATTTCGACAGTTAGTGTATGAATTACATGAAATGATAACCTGAAACATATGGGAGTTTATGCAGTGTGACATCATAGACTCTTCGGTCAGAGACGTGCACTCTCGTATGTAAACACCAAAACCTGTACACTCTCAGAAAAAAACGTACCGAGAGTGACTGTTGTGGTACCATCACGTCACTGGGGTACATCAAGTGTACATCTTCAGTAGCTTTAATTAAGAAACATAATTGTATTATACTTTTTTTTTTTAGTTGCATTGAAATGCAGATGCATGTGTGTAGTGATTTTAAATAGTAAATACGAGTGAAAGATAGGAAGTTAAATGAATAAATAAATAAAAAAATATTGTGCGCAGTTATTTGTGTTGTACATAGCTGTTCTATTCTACTGTAAAAAAATGTTTGTAGAAATTCAAATAGCAACAGTAAAAGACTATAAAGTTCAAAATGCTATTTCAGTGTAAAAGATACATTGAATTACCTTAAATCAGGAAACAATAAATAACTTTAATTTTTACTGCTATATTGTGTAGAAAATACACAATTTAACTGTAAAAATATAAAATTTTGGTGAAATTAATGGGAAAAATACTGTAATTTCATGAAGAAGTAATTACCTTAAAATTGACGATGTAATTCTGCATTGTACAAAATCCAACTTGCTAAATGTTGGGCAAATTTTAAAAATATAGTTGGCCCAAATTTCTCATGATGATTTAAGTTAACTGATTTAACGACTTGTACTGAGTTCATGATTGTCTCATAGCACACACACTGCATCAACTAACAATTTCAAGTAAGACAAGATGTAACATCTTTATATAAGTTCTACTATGTGGGCGGCTCTGTGGTTCAGCAAACTGACCCAGTAGAATCTAACTGATAAACATGGAGCTACATAACAGTGTATATCAAACCCAGTGTACAAAACTACACATATAAGTATTTTTGCTGCAGAAGTTAACAATAACAGCCATTAGCTACTCTATTTGGTTTATATTGTACATTCTCTGGAGCTTTAACGCTAACGCTAGCTAACAAGCTAAGAGGCTAATAACCCAGCTAGCATGAAGAGTTGGATAAGAGTTTTGGCACACCAGAATCAGGACAGGTACAGGTCAGGCTGAGCAACTGATGTTTTGGCAAAAATAACTTTATATTGCAGATTCCACCTGTACTGAGGAGGATTCAACCTGTACTGAGGAGGATTCTACCTGTACTGTGGCAGATTCCACTCATACTGAGGCAGATTCCATCAGTACTGAGGAGGATTCTACCTGTACTGTGGCAGATTCCACTCATACTGAGGCAGATTCCATCAGTACTGAGGAGGATTCTACCTGTACTGTGGCAGATTCCACTCATACTGAGGAAGATTCCACCCATACTGAGGAAGATTCCACCCATACTGAGGCAAATTCCATCCGTACTGAGGAGGATTCTACCTGTACTGTGGAAGATTCCACTCATACTGAGAAAGATTCCAACCATACTGAGGAAGATTCCACCCATACTGAGGCAAATTCCATCCGTACTGAGGTCCAAGCTCTTCATCACATAGGTGTGAAGTGTGTGCTTAGAGCAATTTCTGGAAACATTGGAAGGCTTCAAAACACGTTTGGTAAGTAAACTTAATTTATTTGATGTACCAACCATTTTTCAGTCAGACATTTACTCAAACCTAATACTATGATTGGTCATAGTCTTGTTTAGTTTCCTTTCAGATTCTTCTGTAGAGGCTCCAAAGCAGCCTTGAGTTTATTCTGTGATTAATCAGCAGTTTCTCCACACTTTACAATATAGAACTATATGAATGTGCTGAAGTATTGAAGAATCAGATCTGCCAGAATGAAAAATAAATAAAATTAAAAAATAAATGGCTCAGTTAAACCAATAAATACAAATAACTAAATAAATTATATATTGCTTATTTTTATTGGAATTATACACATTTCCTTTTTCTGCAATTCATTTCCTTTTATTTATTTCTGTATTTTTTTATTAAAGCCTCTGTTCATTTTATTTTTAACAATAATTTGCTTTATTTATTGATTCATTAATTCATTTTTTTCTTTCATTCATTTATTTATTTCTGTATTTCTTCGTTCTTATGATAATGAGGGGGTGTGTTTTTTACGTTCAGGCTTAGCAATCAAGCCCAGGAGGAGAAGAGTTGATGAAACTGTTCTTTCACCAACTCCATAAAGAACTGCAGTGTCACGAACAGACAAACCTGCCGATAAATAACTTTCCATGGCTTCCACAGGCAGCATGAGAGCAGGACGTCCAAATGTCTGGATGATCTGGATTTTGGAGAAAAAGATGATGAACCACCTCCTCCAGAGTTCTGAACACTAAGGGTCGACCTCTGAATCAGCAGATGGAGCAAAATGGAGCCAACTGTCCTCCACAGCCTCCATATGAACGAGTAAATAATCCGGACCTGCATTTTCAGCCAGATCAGCCGAGACTCTCAGATCTCTGACTGTAAGCAGCCATTACTGTACTGTCTTGTCCTTAGTTACGGCTGATAGAGCAAGACATGAACAATCAATCTGCAGAATCTGATATCGATCAACCAATAGGAATATTAAGACGCCGTGACATCATTGATTGACAGCCCCTTTATTAGCATTAGAATCAGGAAATACAGAAATAAATAAATAGAGAAATGAGTAGTTATGCAAATAAATGAATAAAAAAAGAAAAAATATTAATAAAGAAACATAACATACAAAAATTACTGAGAACGGGAAATTACTAAACAGACATATAAGTAAATGCAGACATATTAATGGTAAGGTTTTCAGTAATATATAGATTTTTATGTATATTTATTTATTTTTAGATTTTTCATCATTATTCTTTGCAATTCTAATTCATATATTAATTAATTAAGCCATTAATTTTTAATCTGGTCATTCATACTGAAGGTCCCACAGAGTGAATCTGTACAAAGTCAGCTTTGCTGTCTCTCCTAAATTGTCTTTTTATTAACTTCAGATATAGTGTTTAGGTTTAATAGTGAATAAATCAACAGACAGTTATTCTAATCTGATCATTCAGGTGAATCTCAGATGTTCTGAAAGCACTACTGACAGACATCATACGACCTGTTCAATGTCCAAAACAGGAAAAGCTGCTACTCAGAAAGAAAAGAAAGTAGAATTCACTTCACTGTTAAGAAACAAATGTTTTAGACTTTCCTAGCTTAAAGTCAGTCACAGCTTCATCTACCGGACAGAATTCATGATTTTTGTGTTTCTTTGAAGTCTGACACACCACACACACAGACTGCTGATCATCCAGACAGAAGAGTTTGAGTTTCTCATTGTGTAGAATGCAGAGCACCTCAGACCCTGCTGAAGATCTCTGACTCCTGCACTCTAGAAAAGAGTCACAAAGGTTCTTCCTTGTAAGATTAAAGGGAGGATTATCTTTAGAGGATCTTCTTCTATAAACTGGACATTTCTGAGATCTCTGAGTTTCCCAGAACTGCTGCAGACAGGTTTCACACACACTGTGGCTACATGACAGTAGAACAGGATCCCTGAAGATTTCACAGCACACACAGCATAAAAGATCCTCCACTGGTAGAGAGCTTAAAGATGCCATTTTCTCCAATGACTACTGGTCTCTTCTTCTAATGGTTTCTCCTCTCTGTCAGCAGACTGACAGTGTGAGGTTCAGTTTCCTCCAGCAGGTAGTCTGTGTAGTGGAGGAGGAGTTATGAAAGGGAGGAGCTGAATTATCTTTTTTATCCTTTGGATGCTCTTGTAATTCAAACTTAGACAAGGCTATCATTTAAAACCCAGAGTAAGGTTGTTTCTCCTTGTATGTAAACATTTTATAAATAACAGAACCACAGACAAAGTCAAGTGTTCTATAAAATCTTTTATCTTTTAAAATCAGTAATTTCATGATTTCTTTTAATTACATAATGAGTTCTTTATGTTACACAATTAATGGGCAAATACATTCTGTGGAGAGTTTTTCAGAAGTTGTTTTTTTTTCTGCAAGTTTTTTTTTCTCTAAATTTTTATTTTAATTAGTCATTATATTTAGGTTGCAGTTTATTTGATGTGTTCATTTTAAAATTTTAAGCACATAGTAACTTTGCATCTCACAATTTCTGAAACAGTTAAGTCAAAAACATCAGATCAGTAATGATGTAACACTACTGACTACACTTTACAGAAGTGGCAGCATGACTTGACTTCCTGTTTGCACTGCAGTTTAACCCAACCCTCACAGAAAATACACTCACATACAACTTAACTGTAGCTCCTGAAATACGTTACAGATCAACGTCCTGTTATAGGAATACGATGATTGTCAACATTTTAGACTTTAACTGTGCTGCTCTTTCAGCCATGTTCTACAGTAATTTATTACTCGAACACAATGCGTCAACGTCACATGGTCATTAGCAGCTCCCAGGGTTTCCAGAATATGTTTTACTATGGATTAGTAGAGATTTCAGAATTGATGTGCATGTATCCGTTTCCACTTCTGTCAATATCAGACATGACGGTGTAAGATAAATGTAAGAACCTATCAGATACACATTTTAAAATGTAAGGAAAACATAAAGGAAGTCAAAGGTACAAGGCTGTGTATATGGACCCCTCACTGGGACTACACTGGTGCAAATTCCAGTGCCCTGTGTTTGGCTCAGGCAGAGCATAGAGCCTGTTTAGTTAATTGTACTCCTTTTGTGTGTATGTACATATTATAAGACTGAGAACCAAGATTAAACTCTTCTGTTCTCAGGCAGCACATCTTAGACGCCACCAAGCGAACTACAAGAGGTGCATTATTTTTTAGGAACGTGTGTTATTCTGTTTGAGAATGTACTGTCATGGATAGTTATAAACACTATATATATATATATATATATATATATACATATATATATATATATATATATATATATATATATGTACATAACTTAAAAGCACCTTTTGTCCTTTATATTGTATCAAATGTTCGTGATGAACGGGCCAAAATAAACAGCCCAAAATTGCTTAGAAATATGTTTGGTTCCACTGACTTGCATAAAATGCAAAGTAGATTTTTTCCTTCTCCTGTAAAGTTACCATTTTGGAGATACGAGGTTTTGATCAATCAGACCAAACTCTTCTGTGATCTCACTGATCAAAGAAAGAACAGAAAATATTCAAACCCTCCAAAAAATAGAAACTGCAGAAAACACTAATTAATTTAAAAACAACTTGCTGCTTTTAGAACAAAACCTTGTATCACCATTTTTGTCGTTTTCCAGGTTTTTACATAAATTGAAAGTACCTTTTGTCCTTTATATTGTATTTCATGATGAATGGGTCAAAAGAAAGAGCCAAAATTGCTTAGAAATATGTCTGGTTCCATTGACCTGCATTAAATGCAAAGTAGGTTTTTTCCTTCTCCTGTACAGTTACCATTTTGGAGATACGGGGTTTTGTTCCGACAACAGCGAGATATATATATATATATATATATATATATATATATATATATATATATATATTGTAGATTATACAATTAAAAACGTCTTTCAATCTTTCAAGATTTTACATAGACTTTATCTAGTGAAGCAGGAATAAAAGATAAAAAAAACTACGAAAATGTTGTCCATCTCTTTTTCATTGCTTAAAGCCTATTAGACTTTTGTGGATAAATAGTATCTAATTTTACAAGGAAACGTAATAAAGCAATTAAAAAATAGTTTGATTTAATATTTTAACGTTAACTAGATAAAACTGAGGTTAATGTATACTTTACTGTAAATGTTTTCATTATAATAAGAAAACATTCACAGGGGAAAATGGTCTAAGATTATAGTCAAAAACCTACATTACTCTACTTACAATTTATGTTCATATTGAAGAAACTGTTTGTTTCAAGTTGTAAATTTAAAAAAGACTATTTTTGTATATAGATTGTTTAACGATTTTGGAGAAATTCCCATGGGGATCAGATCAGTATTGAGATCTATGGTTTTACACACATTAAAACACATTAATTATACTAAAAATGTTTAATGTTAAATTCAGTATCATATTTTTTAACTTATTATTATTATTATTATTATTATTATTAGCTTCTATGAAATGATTAGTTAGTAAACATTCCTGTTGTTTGAGAAACCTTGGATGCAAAGGCAACAGAGATGCTATATGAATGATGTGGGGCACTTCATCTTTGTGAAAAAAGGCTTGTTTACTGTCTAAAGAATTTATTTTCCTTTATTTTATTTTATCATTTCAAAGAAACTCTGGTTATTCCTCCTCATCTTGCTTTTGCAACATTATAATTGCTTAAGATTTAATAATAAAGATGTATAAGGATTTATTATCAATATATCAGGTCCCATCATCTTGTAACCAAAGACATTGAGACGCGTTCTTTTTATACTTTTATTGTCATTTAAATATTGTAGTAAAGTGCTGCACAACTCTGCTCCATTAAACGGAGAAATAAGACTACAAGACAAATAACGTTAAAATATACACCACATTTAAAAAAGAAAAAGAGGGAAAAGGGGAACTCATTACTTTGAATTGTGCTGCTCTGCAAACATCTCATCATAGCTTTTTAGTTCTTCATTTGTCGGGTTGTTAATCATTCAGACTCTTTATAAAATATTTAGTTTCCACTGAACAAAAACATCAAACGTGGGTACAATTTTGAAAAAAAAAATCCTTATGAAAACAGAATTATTATGTCTTTATTTATTCACTAATGTATGAGTTTGATCCCCTGCATGAGAAGCTGATCAGGAAGTGACATCTTTGACCTCACTGAAAACAGCAGGATGACTGGTTCGGTTTATATATACTCTCAGGGTGTGATAGAGGAGGTTATTTAGGGTGTGTTTATTTAAGTAGGTTATGTATAGTGTGTGATAAAATGGATGGTTTGTGGTCTTTAAGTAGATTAACTTTATTGAAGACTGTATTTGAGTAGAATATCTGAGGTTTGTATTTAAGAAGATTATCTGTGATGTTTTAATGTAAATAGAGTATCTATGGTGTTTGATCTGTGGTGTTTTATCAGTGGTGTGAGTAGAGTATCTGTGGTGTGTGACTGAGTAGATTATCTGTGGTGTGTGACTGAGTAGATTATCTGTGGTGTGTGACTGAGTAGATTATCTGTGGCGTGTGACTGAGTAGATTATCATTTAGATTACCATTTATTAGACTGTTTATTAGTTTTATCTTTATCAGTTTTTCTTCTCACTGCTTCATTTCCTATAAATAAACTTTGTGTAAACATTGTGTTTCTGATTATATTCTACACTACAGTAGTTTTCCTTTGGTCATAATTCTGTCCAATCATAAAGAAGATTATACTGATGAAGATCCAGTGAGTGGAGTCTGTGTAATGCAGGCAGTCTGTCAGTCCTAAAAGACACTGTGAAGCTCTCACTCCCTCATATGTCTAAAGAGTCTTAATAATTCCAGCTCCATCCAAGCAGACAGTGATGGACTGCTTATGTAGAATCACCAATAAAAGTCCTCTGTTCAGCTGTTGGTGTAATCTGTGCACTGATGAAGCAGCAGAGGAGAAATACTTAGTCTGTCCTGATCAATCAGACTAAACTCTTCTGATCTCACTGATCAAAGATAGAACAGAAAATATTCAAACTCTCCAAAAAATAGAAACTGCAGAAAAAACTAATCAATTTAAAAACAACTTGCATTTAAAACACATTTATCAGACACATCAAAGCTGTGAGTGGAGCTACATAGTGAGTGTGATAAATGGTCACTCTGTGTTTGGAGATTTATAAAATGTGTTTGTTCTTTTGAGAGCAGAGACACTGTGTCCTGAATTGTGTGGAAGAAACTAAGAAAAGCTGTGAAAGAATGAATGAAAAACACTTTGTTTATCATGACTTTCAGTTACTAGTTAACAAACAGTTTAAACGGATAGAAGACACACTTAAAATGACCTGAAGTGTGGTCAGATTATTAAACCACTCAGTTTATTACACTTTTTTATTAAACTTTCAGGTTATTACATTATTCTGTAATTAATTAAAACAAGAATTAAATGAGTTATTACAAGATTTAGTGTGTTATTACAAGATTTAGTGTGTTATTACATTATGTGATTTTAATTTTTCTCTATTCATTTTATAATGTAATAAACAGTGTATAATATAATATCTCACCACATTATGTGTTAAAGTGTTTATTATATTATTGGAGGAGGATTTTATTACATTATCAGCGTTTATTACATTATGAGTTTGTATAATATTTGTGTTATTACACTGTGTGTGTTGGGTCAGTCTGTCTCTGGGTGTGTTTGGGTCACTGCTGTAGACAGATCTCCTCCATTGATCTGCTGGAGATCTTTACATGATGCCTGTGGGATATATTCAATACACAACATGCATTCAGTTTATTATATAATGCAGTTTATTTCACACAGTAAACTATTAATCTCTGAACCAAAGCAGAGTTTTAAAGATCTAATGATGGAGAAAAATGCAGGATGATAGAGAAATAAAATCTACACTGAAAATGAGTGAAATCTCACTCGAATAACGTTTCTATGTTGATACTGAGATCAGGAGTCACTAGATGACACTTTAATAAAAATTTACAATTTAATGTTAATTCAAAAATAGATTTATTTTCAATTTTTCTTCTTTGTTTTAAAATATCAAATTTTGTTTCTTCACATTTTTAGCATTGTATTTCCACACAGACCGTGTATGATGGAATGGTACGCAAACACATTAATTTAATATACATGTTATATCTTAACAGTGACATATTCTTATGATCCTAATCATCGATGACACTGTCATTCACCTGTAAAGTTCATCTAGAGCAGCATCACTTATATAGCTGTGCTGTTCTCACTGTTAGCTGACTTCCTCACTGGCTAGACGATCTCAGAGGATGATCAGTACCGATACGCAGAAAAGCGCAGTAGTTAAAACTCATACTCAGTGAAAGTGCTCGTGTCCTATAGTCGTGCATGGTGTGACGTCAGTATGTGTTAGATAGATCATGTGGCAGGTCACTTATCCCCCTAGTCCCAGTCCGCTGCACTCCTTGACCCTCTGCCGCTTCGCTTTAGTGGATGATGCAGATCTGACTACGTCCTGGACAGCACAAACAGTCTTTATCTCGATGCTTTTACTGTATTGATGATCCTCCACACTGACACCCCAGAAGAGAGTCTCTCTCTTCCTTGTTGTCAGACTCTGTTATATCACCCCCAGGTGACCAAGCTATCACTGTGTCTAATACTGGACGTCCCTCCATGCGAGTGTGTCCCGAGTTAAACCCTCAGAACCTCAGAACACATTCATACCATCAAATCTCTCTGATATCAGGAAGTCGATGATCTCTGGTACTCTGTTTTCTACAGCAGTGAGCTCATCAGACCGGTGAGAGGTCCGGGATGTGCGGTAGTTGGGTCAGATGTGAACAGGGCTAGGAGAGAAGCACACATGTAAACATCATGTTTTCCCTCTCTTGTCACGTGTCTGATTAAATGTCGTTTACCTCTACAGACTATACTTTCGCTCCTTGAGTAAACCGCTTTAGCAGGTCGATTCCAGAACACGAGATCAACTTCTATTCCTGGACTAAATGTTGATGTTCAGTCTGTCAGTGCAGAGCACTAAAGATGCAATGTACAACTTCAGTCAGTGAAATGTCATTATAGTCCAGTGACAGATCTAATCTGCGCTGCAGCATTTTACTGGAGTGATTCACTCACATAGAGCGAATGTCCATTATACATTTTCACACTCACTGACTTTCAGACACTATTTTGTGATACATTTGACATATTCTAGAAATTAATCTACTTTAATTATGAAATTGGTCCAGTTTCTCTCTCATCAATGATCATCTCAAATCTACATCTCAAACACATTTACTGAATGCTGTGCAAGCCAAGTTATTATTAAATATATTATAGTTATTATCCATACTGTATTATTGCGATACGATCATATATAACATTCAGTTCGAATATATATTGTTCTGGTTTGCTAGTGCAGAAACAGTTCATTTGAGTTTTGAGCAGAAAAACATATAATTGATATAGAAGTGACAAATACAAATTGTTGGAATAAGAAGCCACCCGCCAGACATGCTGCAACACATCGTCTTACGCATAGTGACCTAAATATATCTATTTAGGCAGTATTTAATAATAATAGAAATAATATATCATAATAACAATAATATACATATCATCAACGCATAATAGTATCTGCGCAAATCCTATAGTCACATACCGTTTAATTGCTGCATAACTAGCGTATTTTAATTATTTATTTCTATTTATATCTTAAGACACAATTGATATTGCCTCAATTTCTAGTAGTAACTATAATGGTAATGTTGTACTGTGGATAATCACAAATAACAAAACACCTATTAGAGTAAAATGATTGTATTTTGTGTCTTATATTACAACGTCATACGATGTAAATAGCACAAACTATATTTGTTAACATGTACATGTTAGTTGATTTATTTGTGGTCTGATATTGATTCTTCTTTCTTATCACATCGAGTATGATTTTAATCTCCTACTATCATCTAGTATAACTGAGTGAGATTTCTGGCACAGTACAGTCTGTCATCTTTCACTAAGTACACGTTCAGTGTCCCTTTTTAAACCCTGAATAAAGAGAACATGAGTACATGTTACTATAGTTTCATAGACAGATCATGTCATTAGTGCAGAAGCAGACTGTGTGTGACAAGCATACACCCTAAGAGAAACAGACTTACTATACTGGAGAAGTCTCTGCCATGTTCTCATCCGCCACACTCTGAACTTCAGTTGGAGCGGTGCTTTCACTACATTGATCAGAGCTCCTGATGGTCTCTCACGCTCTGGATCCTTTGGTTCGAGCTGAGCTGCTGAAAATAGAAGATTGTGTCAATATCTCACTGATGAGAACTTTACAGCAGTACGTTATTTGACTAAATACCAATATTTATCGACAGTTGTTGTCTGCGAGTCAATAATTCTGTATGTTCATGTGATAAAATAAATCTATCTCTGATCGTACTGTTCTCATCAGTACAACATTAACGCACACGAATCCTTTATATCCCCTTGCATTTCATTATAATACACCTCAGATTTACAATAATACAATATACTGTAGATTTAATGTAATAGTGACGTTACACATAGATACAATGTGTGATCTGACACATTTACTCACTGTTTCTCTCTGTAGACTTGACGTTCTGAGAGGACACAAAAGCAACATTGTCCTAAAGATGAAGAGACTGTTTTCAGCTGTTTTTTCATATCGAACACACAACACACAGCAAACAACCGAGCCAAGTTAGTGTACAGTATCTATCCTTTAATATTCAATAAACCTGTACCTCTACTAATGAACTACTAAACTAAAAGTCATTATGTGTGTTATTTATATATAGAACATCTAGTCGAGTCAGATGTGGATAAAGTAGTTATGACTGGCATGAATTTGAGAGGCAGGCAGATGCACAAACTAGACGTGCAGATGCGAGCAAAATGACAACATAATACCATCCACCCGTCATCACACATCAAATGCCGGTGCAAGACGCTAATGAGACTCATCGGGAACGCTCAGCTAAGAATTACAGGAGAACCACCGAACAACACGAACAGAGCCAACTGACACACAACAAGACACCGGTGTGGATGCTGAGGCTAGCGCAGAGCGCCGGAATGTTCAGCAGGATCAGCGAGGCTCCACTTGATGATCAGATACGATGAGTCAGAAGATACTGCGATCATTTCTTTTGTACATCATATCATGAAAATAGTACAGATTTGTTTTTTACTTGAGTTGCTCCCAGCAGAGCTCACTACTGTACTCATCTGATGTGTGCATTTGTGTCACTCTGTGTGCGTATTATAGTGAACTGTACTATATCTATTTATGTGTCTTCTTGTGTTGTTCACAAGTGAGAATGTGCTGACGTACTGCTTAAAGTCATGTGGTACATAGTGTGATATTATCGTAATTCGACATTTGGCTCCTGATTGACTTTACTAACAGTTGTGCAGATACAGTGTCAGTTATTTGGCTTATATATTATCTGCTAGTTGTTTTTTAGCTACACGTGTTTTAAGTTCTTTTCTGGGAGACACTGTTCCAGTCTGGAGTGTTACTGTATTAGCAAGATGCTAACAGACAAGCTTAGTCTCAGTTATGACTCAGTTTGCCAAGTCTAAGTGTCGTCATCTGCACTGTAGTGATGTAAATCACCTTTCACTTTCTGATAGTCTCAGCACTGATTATTACAGAGCCAGAACAAAACAAATTCAATTATTATTTTTTTTTTTTAGCCAGACGTTTATTTACATCTAATCCTGAATAAATTTGCCACATTGGAGTAAATATCTTTTTCTGTAGTAAGCTTGTTTGTTTACTGATTTACAGAAATCACACTACACCTGATACACAACCAAACACCAATATTCAAAGCTCTGTTTCTGTTTGCTGAGAATCCTTGTGGTAGGAGAGTTAAAGAATTTCCCCTATTAAACTCACTGGCAACCAGCCATCAGGGTCAGATCTAAAGGGTGACAACAAGGGAGCAGCTAGCCACCTCCTCCATAAGTTTAATCTTAATTAGCAGGCACCTAAACTTTGACGCCAAAGTGTATTAACATAAAGCTTACTACTCATGAAAGTCTTAAACATGCAAAAGGAACACTGAAGCTGAGTCTCATGTCTTAAATCGGTGTTTTGTTGTGTTATTTATGCACATATGCACATTAGAAATTTGAGACACTGTAGGAAGTATCGTGATTCAAACTACTAGTTGACATGTGCATGTGGCTGGAGTTCAGTTTTTATAGGTCCCCTCATCAAAGAGAGAGGAGTCTGGCCTCATATGACTGGAAATACCTGCCAGGCCGTTGTAAAAAATGTAGGCAGAGTCTGAATGCAGACAGGACTCTACACAGCTGCGGAATTTTCATGTGAAAGGATTCATTCCTGCCCGTAAAGGATGATAGACTATCAGCTTCCTCAAATGTCCTGTTGCTGTGTTTATGCTCAGCTTAATGTTATTTAGGAGGAAAAGCGACGACATTGAAGTTTGAATGTAAGTTTCCTCCATAAAACAGACACAAGCGGATCATCAATAGCATCAACAAGCCAAGCCTCAGCTACTTAGACTCTTACTGGAGAAAATTACAGCTGATCTGGAACCAGTTTCCTCATAGGCAGCTTAAACACAGAAACTCATCTCTCTTGCATTTGACAGAGCTAAACATAGGATAAAACTATGCTCAGCGTTCACCATGAGTGACAGCTGAAGTACATCACCATCATTTTGTGTCTTTCTGTAAACATGTCAGACTCAGCTCAGCGTTTTGGTCTTTATTGTCTAACATAATTTCAGCTAGTGTTATTTTAGTTGACTGAGCTGATTTACGTGCTGAGCTGGATCTTTATTTGATTTATGTCGTTACAAACACTAAAAGGTTTTATTTCTATCTTTTTAACTTCGATCACCATCACACGACCACAGTTCTTGGTGTTCAGTTAGTTGAAATGGCCTTAATATCTTATAACTTCATTGTGATTGTCTTTACCACTCATAGATCTAGGCACGTGAGTCTCAACTTATAGATCTTGACTGTTAATGACTTGGACTCTGTTGTTCAGTACATGGTGTGTCATGTATTTTGAATTGACCATTAACTGTTTGTGTCAAAGATGTGAATAGGGAACCTTAAAGTGTAGACTGCCAAACACGAGTACAGCCCTGCCGATAGTTCTACCACCTTTCTAAAACTAAAATTTAAATGTCTTGTGGTCTGCCAAATGTGGACGTACTACTGTGCTCTTTTCACTACAAAAGCTAATAAGGGTGATGTCAAAATATCAAAGCAAATGTCTTACTTCTTACGGAAGAAGTCATAAGAGGTAAGATATAAAGTGGTCCTATAACATTATAGTGTCATGCCACAGTCGTCAGTCAGCTTGTTAGCCAAGAAATGCTTGCAAGTTAGAGTAAACATGCTTATTGTTATTCCTCAGCATCTCAGCTGCTGATTTAAACTAGTCATGTGGACTATACAGGAAACGTTGTGCTTGTAGGGCAGTGGATGCTTTCTTAATATGCTTACAATAAAGGATGTAGGTGCTTGTGGTTGGTAGTTTGAATAAGTAAAATCTCCTTATATGATAAGAACTCAGACTATAGTGGCAGAAATATCTGTAAAGCGATATAAAAAAATTTTTCCGAAACTTGTAGATCAAAAGGTAGAAGCTATGAATGTTCGGTTGCTGCTGTTTATGAAAAGGTTGCTCAGTTGTCAGGGAAGCTAGCATGGATAGTTCTCTATATAAACAACATATAGACCTATGTAAACTTTTTAGATCGCCTCTATCTACCACCATTTTTATTTGGGGCTATGCTGTTTCAGTCAGGTCTACCTTACAGGCATCAGATGTACACGAGTACCCAACAAATAACAAATACTCACATGGTGGATTATTGTGATATGTAGAAGATCTTCATAGGGATCTCCCTTTAACACCTAACGAAAGTTGAAACTCACACTTTGTGCTTTTTCTAATTGGGTAGTATGAGAAAGCACTTCTTCAGAAGTACAAAGAGAAAGACAGAAGTTTTTGTGTGTATAAATCACAAAAGAGAGAGGAAGAGAATAAAAAGAAGATCCCCTTTTACCTAGTAAGACACAGAACGCCTCAGCCTCACATTTCTTCTCTATGTTTCTGTGATGTTTCTGAAAGAGTGAGATTTCCATCATTCATATCCTCACTCTTCTCCTCATCATCTGACTCTTCTGCTCTCTTACGCCTGCAGTGCAGCTATCTCTGCGCTTACTTCATTCTCCTTAGAAACTGGTAAAGCCTTCTCCAACTCCTCCTTTATCTGCTCTCTTGTTGGTGCTGGGACTGCATCTGGACATGAAGAGACCATAGGAAACCAACAAACTCTAAACAGCATGTATATACAAGCATACGTACCACCTACAGGACGAACGTGGGACACTCATCAGAAACATGATCTCAG